>NC_074688.1:32266198-32376198 GCF_029448725.1 Salvelinus fontinalis
ATTGGTCAGGCTGAATGAATACGGATCTGACTTGAATCAAAACATTTGGGAAAGCGTTCTCAGTGTACATTTGGTTTTCTTAATACCAAAGAAAGACCACAGGGATAATGTGTTAAAAATCACATTGTGGCCAATGTCAAAGTTATACCATTAAATAGGGAAATGGATTGGCTTGGTTTTGACAATCAAACTGGCTATAGGCCTAGTTGAAGATCCATTTCATGAAATGGTTCATCAGAAAGAGCTATAGATGAAGTAAGCGGAACACTGATGAGCATCAGTTTGAGTTGTTTTTTGTCGGGAGTGGTTTCCTTTGTTGTGTAGAGGGGTAGGAGAGTAGGTTTTCTGTGTGTTACTATCTGCTTGGAGACTGGTTAAGGCAGGTCAGGGGGTGGGGTGGGAAGATCTGTGCTCTCTGGTGGAGGGGGGCTGGCCTGGTCTGAGGGGGGACCCAGGTAAACATCCAATAGTGGTGGAGGAATAGCTTCTGGGATATCTGATGGTGTACGAGAGGGAGAGCGATTTGGAGCATTGTCTGGCCCCAGATCAACAACCTGCAAGGAAGTAGGAGGCTGATGGTCATGGGTGTGTGCTGTGGCAGTGGTCTCTGAAGACGTCGATGGGGGAGGAGATGAAGAGTTGTCCAGAGGTTGCACTTCCTCAGTCTGGGTCTTTTCTTTGTGCACTGCAGCAGTCCCGTTACTCGGTTGAACATCATCTGAAACGGTTTCTCTTCCAAATGTACTTCCTGTCGGAATCTCACCCATCCGGAATTCCTCGTCAGTCTCCTGGAGCAGAGACAGCCTCTTGGAGAGTCGCTGAGACAGGAAGCCAGAGAAGGAGATTCGATTGGAGCCCCTCAGGTGGACGTCACTGCTATCGTCATTATCCAGTCGAGACTGGACTCCACTGTCCAGAAACGGAGAGGGGCCGGCCCAGGCTGTATTCTGCAGCTGCATCCTCTGATGTCTGCGCTTCCTCACAAAGATGACCCCAAAACTGACAAACATCAGAACCAGTGTCACACCAATCAGTACAGCCACCACTGTGCCATGGTTCCCTGTCGTTTTGCTCCTGTCTTTGTTTGCCATTTTTGACGGAGATGGCTTTGGTTTATTTTTTGTCGTGGTGGTGGCAGTAGCGACATGTTTTGTAGTGGGGACCATTAGTGGGGATTGGCCCTTGGTGCTGGTAACGGCAATACTAGCAGTAACAGAGGCTGCAGTGGTGGCAAGGGTCTTGGCGGGCTGGGTCGACGTCCATGGAGTGGAGATGTGGGTAAAATATTTGGTCATGGTTATAGAGGGAGGTAGGGTGGCAGCACTAGGCAGCTCAGATGGGCCTGTTGGACCTCTTTCAGTGGGGTGTGAAGGGGTTGATTTCCTGCTTGTGACTGGGGCCTGGGAGGAAGTGCTGGGCAATTGAGCCTTCCCACCTGTGTTCAAAGTAAATTCGGCTCTAGTCGGTGTCACTCCAAATCCAACACCAGTTGGCGTGGGTCGGGTCCTCTCTGTGGAGTCGTTGGACTGCGACATCGGACGATTGGTTGGACCAGTCCCTGTTTGGATCTCTGTTGGTTGAATTGTTGTCGGTGAGGTTGTTTGAGAGGAAAACTCAGAAGGTCTAGGTGATGCTGTTGGACTTACTTTGCCCTGGCTCGAGGGTGTAACTCGGCTTACCGGAGGCTGATTCCCCATAGTGGGCGAAGTTTCCCTGGCTCCGTTATATTTGGTTGTTTGGCGGTCAGGAGATGACTGGGAGTTCCTCTTTGTGCTCGTACTCAAAGGGTGGATTGAAGGCAGATAAGAGCTGATATATCTGGTGGACACCTGATCTGGAGTCTGTGGTTCACTCTTCACTGTGAACTTCAACTCAAATGAAGGTGCTACGGTGCTATGGTTTCCTTCATCTGGTGCATTGTTGAGGTGCTCTTGTGCCATTTCTAAGGGTGAAACTTTGTCTGAAGTTGCAGTAACCTCACTGCTCCTGAAGTCGGAGGAGTGGCTGTTAGGCTGAAGTGTCACTGTGCTTTTCAGTCCCAGTGGCAGCATCCACAAAAACAACACAAAAACAAGACGCTTTCCCTCCATTGCTGTTTCCGGTTATCCTCTGAAATCTGGTGTGTCCTGATGACTGACTGATGAAAAGAAGAAAAGCAAACGTGTCATTACTGTATCGATGAGCATGATTTATCATGAGGAAACAAGGAACATTTCACCATGAAGGGTAACGTGGTGAAATGTTATCGCTACTTTTGGCATTTCCTTCCTCAAACTACAATTCAAAGTAATCGTAGAAGATTTTTTGACTGTTTTCTGGGGAATCTAACTATATTCTGTTTTTGTCTTATTTCTTTGTAAGAATTAACGCCATATAATGTCATATGTGTTTGTAATGTGTATTACACCTTCCACAAACAACTATTTTGAAAGTATGTGTTTCAAAGGTTTTTGTTTTAAACTGCTTGCACATTCTCTGGCAAATCACACATGTCGTCGTTAGAGAAACAGATCTCACTATAACCCTTTTATATTTACATCACCCACCCTTAAAATATGTTGTACTCACCAGAGCCTACACAGGATTTAACCCTAGAATCCTGGCCTTCATTAACCTGCTCCAAGTTCACAAAAAGCAGAATGCCTATATGAGTTGGTGTGTCTCAGCTGGAAGAGCTCCCCTTAGTTTGCTGTACGTGAAGCCCAGAAAGCAGCTGCTGTAGAAGGCTGCGAGGCCCTAGTCTGGTATAATACAGACATTTCTCTTGCCTCACTTGACAGGAAGTGAGAGCTGTGAAACTGAGGTCTGATTACAAATGACACTCTGTTATTTTTAACACAGAAAAATACACAGTGGATGTTTTCATGCAAAACAAATGTACACTTGTAATTTTAATATGCACTCTGGGATAGACCCCTTGACGTTTTCCACATTTTGCTACGTTACAGCCTTATTCTAAAAAAGATTAATTCATTTTTTTCCCCCACACACGTGTGTGTGTGTGTGTGTATATATATATATATATATATGTGTGTGTGTGTGTGTGTGTGTGTGTGTGTGTGTGTGTGTGTGTGTGTGTGTGTGTGTGTGTGTGTGTGTGTGTGTAAACGTCCTCTCACTATCAATTGCGTTTATTTTCAGCAGACTTAACATGTGTAAATATTTGAATTAACATAACAAAATTCAACAACTGAGACATAAAATGAACAAGTTCCACAGACATGTAACTAACAGAAATGGAATAATGTGTCCCTGAATAAAGGGGGGGTCAAAATCAAAAGTAACAGTCAGTATCTGGTGTGGCCACCAGCTGCATTAAGTACTGCAGTGCATCTCCTCCTCATGGACTGCACCAGATTTGCCAGTTCTTGTTGTGAGATGTTACCCCGCTCTTCCACCAAGGCACCTGCAAGTTCCGTAACATTTCTCAGATCCAGCAGGTCCCAGACGGCTCAATGGGATTGAGGTCCGGGCTCTTCGCTGGCCATGGCAGAACACTGACATTCCTGTCCTGCAGTGAATCACACACAGAACGAGCAGTATGGCTAGTAGCATTGTCATGCTGGAGGGTGATGTCAGGATGAGCCTGCAGGAAGGGTACCACATGAGGGAGGAGGATGTCTTCCCTGTAACGCACAGCGTTGAGATTGCCTGCAATGACAACAAGCTCAGTCCGATGATGCTGTGACACACCGCCCCAGACCATGACGGACCCTCCACCTCCAAATCGATCCCGCTCCAGAGTACAGGCCTCGGTGTAACATTCATTCCTTCGACGATAAAAGCGAATCCGACATCACCCCTGGTGAGACAAAACCGTGACTCGTCAGGGAAGAGCACTTTTTGCCAGTCCTGTCTGGTCCAGCGACGGTGGGTTTGTGCCCATAGGCGACATTGTTGCCGGTGATGTCTGGTGAAGGACCTGCCTTACAACAGGCCTAGAAGCCCTCAGTCCAGCCTCTCTTAGCCTATTGCGTCCAGTCTGATCACTGATGGAGGGATTGTGCGTTCCTGGTGTAACTCGGGCAGTTGTTGTTGCCATCCTATACTTGTCCCCCAGGTTTGATGTCTGGATGTACCGATCCTGTGCAGGTGTTGTTACACGTGGTCTGCCACTGCGAGGACGATCAGCTGTCCGTCCCATCTCCCTGTAGTGCTATCTTAGGTGTCTCACAGTACAGACATTGCAATTTATTGCCCCGGCCACATCTGCAGTCCCCATGCCTCCTTGCAGTATGCCTAAGGCACGTTCACGCAGATGAGCAGGGACCCTGGGCGTCTTTTTTTTGGTGTTTTTCAGTGTCAGTAGAAAGGCCTCTTTGTTTCCTTAGTTTTCATAACTGTGACCTCAATTGCCTACCGTCTGTAAGCTGTTAGTGTCTTAACGTCCGTTCCACAGGTGCATGTTAATTTATTGTTTATGGTTCATTGAACAAGCATAGGAAACAGTGTTTAAACCCTTTACAATGAAGATCTGGGAAGTTATTTGGATTTTTACAAATTATCTTTGAAAGACGGTCCTGAAAAAGGGACTTTTTTTTTTATGACTTTATGTATGTATATGTATACAGTTGAAGTCGGAAGTTTACATACACTTAGGTTGGAGTCATTAAAACTAGTTTTTCAACCACTCCACAAATTTCTTGTTAACAAACTATGGTTTTGGCAAGTCGGTTAGGACATCTACTTTGTGCATGTAATTTTTCCAACAATTGTTTACAGACAGATTATTTCACTTATAATTCACTGTATCAAAATTCCAGTGGGTAAGAAGTTTACATACACTAAGTTGACCATGCCTTTAAACAGCTAGGAAAATTCCAGAAAATTATGTCATGGCTTTAGAAGCTTCTGATAGGCTAACTGACATCATCTGAGTCAATTGGAAGTATCTGTGGATGTATTTCAAGGCCTACCTTCAAACTCAGTGCCTCTTTGCTTGACATCATGGGAAAATCAAAAGAAATCAGCCGTCCTCAGAAAATAAATTGTAGACCTCCACAAGTCTGGTTCATCGTTGGGAGCAATTTCCAAAAGCCTGAAGGTACCACGTTCATCTGTACAAACAATAGCACGCAAGTATAAACACCATGGGACCACGCACATGTCATACCGCTCAGGAAGGAGTCGCGTTCTGTCTCCTAGAGATGAATGTACTTTGGTGCAAGAAGTGCAAATCAATCCCAGAACAACAGCAAAGGACTTTGTGAAGATGCTGGAGGAATCTGGTACAAAAGTATATATTTCCACAGTAAAACGAGTCCTATATCAACACAACCTGAATGGCCGCTCAGCAAGGAAGAAGCCACTGCTCCAAAACCGCCATAGAAAAAGCCAGACTACGGTTCGCAGCTGCACATGGGAACAAAGATCGTACTTTTTGGAGAAATGTCCTCTTGTCTGATGAAACAAAAATAGAATTGTTTGGCCATAATGACCATCGTTATGTTTTGCGGAAAAAGGGGCATGCTTGCAAGCCGATGCTTGCAAGCCGAAGAACACCATCCCACAATCCCAACCGTGAAGCACGGGAGTGGCATCACAAAATAGATGGCATCATGAGGATGGAAAATTATGTGGAAATCTTGAAGCAACATCTCAAGACATCAGTCAGGAAGTTAAAGCATGGTCGCAAATGGGTCTTCCAAATGAACAATGACCCCAAGCATACTTCCAAAGTTGTGGCAAAATGGACAACAAAATCAAGGTATTGGAGTGGCCATCACAAAGCCCTGACCTCAATCCTACAGAATTTGTGGTCAGAACTGAAAAAGTGAGTGTGAGCAAGGAGGCCTACAAACCTGACTCAGTTACACCAGCTCTGTCAGGAGGAATTGGCCAAAATTCACCCAACTTACTGGGGGAAGCTTGTGGAAGGCTACCCGAAGTGTTTGACCTAAGTTAAATTTAATGGCAATGCTACCAAATACTAATTGAGTGTATGTAAACTTCTGACCCACTGGGAATGTGATGAAAGAAAGAAATAAGCTGAAATTAATCATTCTCTCTTATTCTGACATTTCACATTATTAAAATAAAGTTGTGATCCTAACTGACCTAAGACAGGGAATTTTTACTAGGATTAAATGTCAGGAATTATGAAACTGAGTTTAAATGTATTTGGCTAAGGTGTATGTAAAATTTCGACTTCAACTGTATGTATATGTATTTATAAGTATTCAAACCCTTTACAGGCAGTGATTTACAGCCTCAAATCTTCTTGGGTATGAAGCTACAAGCTTGGCACAACTGTATTTGGGGAGATTCTCCCATTCTTCTCTGCAGATCCTTTCAAGCTCTGTCAGGTTGGATGGGGAGCGTTGCTGCATAGCTTTTTTCAGGTCTCTCCAGAGATGATCGATCGGGTTCAAGTCCAGGCTCTGGCTGGGCCACTCACGGACATTTATAGACTTGTCCCGAAGCCACTCCTGCGTTGTCTTGGCTGTGTGCTTAGAGTCGTTGTACTGTTGGAATCTGAACCTTTACCCAAGTCTGAGGTCCTGAGCACTCTGGAGCAGGTTTTCATCAAAGATCTCACTGTACTTTCCTCTGTATCTTTCCCTCGATCCTGACTAGACTCTCAGTCCCTGCCACTGAAAAACATCCCCAAGGAATGATGCTGCCACCACTGTGCTTCACCATCAGGATGGACGTGATGCTTGACATTCTGGCCAAAGAGTTCAATCTTAGTTTCATCAGACCAGAGAATCTTGTTTCTCATGGTCTAAGAGTCTTGAGGTGCATTTTGGCAAACTCCAAGCGGGCTGTCGTGCCTTACTGAGGAGTGGCTTCCATCTGGCAACATTACCATAAAAACCTAATTGGTGAAGTGCTGCAGAGATTGTTGTCCTTCTGGAATGTTCTCCCATCGCCACGGAGGAACTCTGGTGCTCTGTCAGTGACCATCGGGATCAGCGTGACCTTCTGGTTCTTGGTCACTGTTACGCACGCCTCTGAGAAGAGGGAACGCAACTCCCTGCTACAACTCAACTCTGAAGTGCAAGAGGTATGGACTGTAGGTGCGAGCAAGGATGACACAAAAGCAGATTTTACCGTTTACTTGGATTTATTTTCTTACACGGTAATATGGGGAAAAGGGGCTGGACGGAACCAAAGCAAAGAAAGTAAATATCAAAGTTCCCCCTCTCCTATCTAACCTGCCTACCCACTTAACTTACCTAACTTAGCACCACCTGGTGCCCTAACCAAAATACAGGGGGTGGTCCGCCCAGGTCTTACCTAGTGTGCCTAGACAGTAAATATACTACGGGTATATGTATGCCCGCGGGCCTCTTGCCTAAGCACTCCCAAAGTGCCTTCTCCTTCCCCCCTGGGAACAAATGAAACAGAGTAATTATTAATGATTTCACAAACACAGGACATAGAAAAACTGCTACCAACAACAACAGTACATACCACACTTTCTGATACACAACCAACACTATATCACAATCTCTCAATCTCCAAATCTCTACTCTCTTCTCTCTCTACCAATCTTCTCTCCTGGGGAGAACACTGGCTTTTATCTTCAGGTGGCAATGGTGATTAGAGTCAGCTGCTTCTTGACGAGGGGGCGGGGTCAGCTCCAATCACCAATTAGCCTGGGGTTGACCAATCAGCTGGTTGGGGAGTACTTCAGGAAGCCATCTCCTGAAACACACACTCAAATACAAAACAGAACACAGAAACTGGGGAACGTAACAGTCACCTCCCTTACCAAGGCCCTTCTCCCCCACATGCTCAGTGTGGCCGGGCAGCCAGTTCTAGGAAGAGTCTTGGTGATTTCAAACTTCTTCCATTTAAGAATGATGGAGGCCACTGTGTTTTTGGTGACCTTCAATGCTGCAGAAATGTTTTGGTACCCTTCCCCAGATCTGTGCCTCATCACAATCCTGTCTCTGAGCTCTACGTACAATTCCTTCAACCCCATGGCTTGGTTTTTGCTCTGACATGCACTGTCAACTGTGGGACCTTATATAGACAGGGGTGTGTGCCTTTCCAAATCATGTCTAATCAATTGAATGTATCACTCCAATCAAGTTGTTGAACCATCTCAAGAATGATCAAAGGACACAGGATGCACCTGAGCTCAAGGTGGCGAATCGCATCTCTGCATGTCTGGCAGACATATCAGTGTGGATGACGGATCACCACCTCAAGCTGAACCTCGGCAAGACGGAGCTGCTCTTCCTCCCGGGGAAGGACTGCCCGTTCCATGATCTCGCCATCACGGTTGACAACTCCATTGTGTCCTCCCAGAGCGCTAAGAACCTTGGCGTGATCCTGGACAACACCCTGTCGTTCTCAACTAACATCAAGGCGGTGGCCCGTTCCTGTAGGTTCATGCTCTACAACATCCGCAGAGTACGACCCTGCCTCACACAGGAAGCGGCGCAGGTCCTAATCCAGGCACTTGTCATCTCCCGTCTGGATTACTGCAACTCGCTGTTGGCTGGGCTCCCTGCCTGTGCCATTAAACCCCTACAACTCATCCAGAACGCCGCAGCCCGTCTGGTGTTCAACCTTCCCAAGTTCTCTCACGTCACCCCGCTCCTCCGCTCTCTCCACTGGCTTCCAGTTGAAGCTCGCATCCGCTACAAGACCATGGTGCTTGCCTACGGAGCTGTGAGGGGAACGGCACCTCAGTACCTTCAGGCTCTGATCAGGCCCTACACCCAAACAAGGGCACTGCGTTCATCCACCTCTGGCCTGCTCGCCTCCCTACCACTGCGGAAGTACAGTTCCCGCTCAGCCCAGTCAAAACTGTTCGCTGCTCTGGCACCCCAATGGTGGAACAAACTCCCTCACGACGCCAGGACAGCGGAGTCAATCACCACCTTCCGGAGACACCTGAAACCCCACCTCTTTAAGGAATACCTAGGATAGGATAAAGCAATCCTTCTGACCCCCCCCTTAAAAGATTTTGATGCACTATTGTAAAGTGGCTGTTCCACTGGATGTCATAAGGTGAATGCACCAATTTGTAAGTCGCTCTGGATAAGAGCGTCTGCTAAATGACTTAAATGTAAATGTAATAGCAAAGGGTCTGAATATTTACGTAAATAAAGTATTTCCTTTTTAATCATTTTTTTAAAAGATTATATATTTGCAAGCATTTCTAATAATCTGTTTTTGCTTTGTCATTATGGGGTATTGTGTGTAGATTGAGGGAAGCATTGTATTTGATCAATTTTATAATTAGGCTGTAACGTAACAAAATGTGGAAAAAGGAAGGGGTCTGAATATTTTCCAAATCCACTGTAGTTTGTTTGATGGTACTGAATGTTGTGGCCTGGAAGTTTCTGTTGAATAAATAGTTACCCATCACTCCTGCAATGATGGTGTGAAAGTAGTTGGCCACCTTGTTGTCTTGCTGCTGAAGCATGTTACATGGGAAATTGTTCAGTTGTCGCTACCACTCATTCAGTTCAATTATACAGTTGTTTGTTTGGTGTCTTTGTGCTATTGGTTTAAAACTTTCAATCGAAGTAATAAATAAAACTAAACACAGCATGTTTCTCAGCGGTCCAAATGAAAGGTTCAAGGCGTAGTGTCATAGACGAGCGGTGGTCGTACCGTGTTTATTTTGAGTTGAATTGTTGAACATGTCTTTTTGTGTAGATTGTGGTTGATGCTTCAGTTTTGCGTTCCTTTTTTTCACATGCCAACAATTTAAAGTCCACTTTTTTGTTATGTGCTCAGGTTTATATACTGAATGTACAAAACATTAAGGGCACCTGCTCTTTCCATCACATACAGTGCCTTCAGAAAGTATTCATACCTCTTGACTTATTCTAGATTTTGTTATGTTACAGCCATACATTTTTAAGAGCTTTGCACACCTAGATTGTACAATATTTGCTCATTTATTCTTTTAAAAATTGTTTTACAATTTTGAAATGCTCTTTTAAATTGGTTGTTGATCATTACATGACCACCATTTTCAAGTCTTGCCATAGATTTTCTAGCAGATATAAGTTAAAACTAAGATCGGCCACTCAGGAATATTCACAGTCTTCTTGGTTAGCAACTGCAATGTAGATTTGGCCGCGTTTTAGATTATTGTCCTGCTGAGAGGTGAATTCATCTCCCACTGTCTGGTGGAAAGCAGACTGAATCAGGTTTTCCTCTAGGATTTTGCCCGTGCTTAGCTACATTCCATTGCTTTTTTGTCCTGAAAAACTCCTCAGTCCTTAACAATTACAAGCATACCCATAACATGATACAGCCACCACTGTGCTTGAAAATCTGTAGAGTGGTATTCAGTAATGTATTGGATTTGCCCCAAACATAACACTTTGTTTGTCGGATAAAAAAAAAGTGAATTGCTTTGCTTCGTTTTTTGCAGTATTACTTTAGTGGCTTGCTGCAAACAGGATGCATATTTTTTTGTATTTGTATTCAGTACAGGCTTCCTTCTTTTCACTCTGCCAATAAGGTTAATATTGTGGAGTAACTACAATGATGTTGATCCATCCTCAGTTTTCTCCTATCACATCCATTAAACTATATAACTGTTTTAAAGTCACCATTGCCCTCATGGTGAAATCCTTGAACACTTTCCTTCCTCTCCGGCAACTTTGTTTTGAAATTCACTGCTCGACTGAGGGACCGTACAGATAATTGTATGTGTGGGGTACATAGATGAGGTAGTCATTCAAAAATCATGTTAATCACTATTATTGCACAAAGATTGAGTCCATTCCACTTATAATGTGACTTGTTAAGCACATTTTTACTCCTGAACTTATTTAAGCTTACCATAACAAAGGGGCTGAATACTTATTGACTCGGGGCATTTCAGCTTTTCACTTTCCTCACTAGGGGCATGTTCTCTAGATCCTGTGGTACTTCCAGACACGAATCCCTGGAGCTGGAACTCTGCATCTGCATGGTCATTTCGCCATACTTATTGACTCAAGACATTTCAGCGTTTCATTTTTAATTAATTTGTAAAAAAACTGCAAAAATATTTCCACTTTGACATGATGGGGTGTATTGTGTGTCGGCCAATGACAAAATATCTCAATTTAATCTATTTTAAATTGAGGCTGTAACATAAAATGTGGGAAAAGGAGTATGAATACTTTCTGAATGCACTGTAGACTGACTTGGTGAATCCAGGTGAAAGCTAATATCCCTTATTGCAATGTATGACTTTACCCTTGGTTCTTCATCAGGTCTTTGTTATTCAGTACAGTTTGTCAACATAAAGCAACTTCAGTCAACCTAATCTAGGGCACAGATTTTGTTAATACATGAATTAAACAATTGTTTTTTTAAACTCCCCAAGGGGCTATTTTCCTGATAGATCCACTTCTGTAATTGACTATATTAAAACACTTGGTCCTAATAATAATATAACCTATTAAACTAGTGCCAGGATATTTGTTTACAGTAATGGAATAACTTCACATCTATTTCATTGCTGTCGTTGTACTCATCCAACCCCCTGTATTTATTGCGGTCCACCGTTTCTGAAGCTGTTGTCTAAACACTTGTGTTCTTACTCCATCGATTCAAAACAAGAATGCCATTCATTAACACATGTTCACAAAACTGCCATTTATTAACACGTTCACAAAACTGCCATTTATTTGGGTTGTGGCATTTAAACAAATATTGTGTTTTTACAGAGAAGAGAAAAGAAGTTAGACTTTTAGTAGAGTGGAGTGGAAACAAAAGAGTTAGGAGTTCTGTGACTGCTTGACTGACACGTGAAAGTTGAGGGGGAGACTTAATAATGTAACAAGTCGGCTTGGCAGGCCCAATGCCATCTCTGTGCCCAGCCACTGATGGCAACAAGATGTTCAAAGTTTACCTTTGGTATAGTATTTGTGCATGGAATCACATCAAGTTGGTGGAAAGTAATCATTTTAACTGAACTCACATCTGACGAGCTAGCATGTTGGCATATTTGAGTGTGTTTTATTCTTATATTTTTTAATACAGGTAGACAGGACAGTTTAGATTGGACAACAAAAATTCTAAAATGTTTGAGATTTAATGTCTTGGGGAGAAGCGACCACATTCAGTTATATATATATATGGGAGAAAATGTTTGAGTGCTTGTTTGCTGAGAAGGAATCTTTTAGCCAACAGTGTCAATAGAGACGGGGCTTCCATTCTATTACATATTGTATTTGAGTTTACAACCAGTCCAAAACTAATTATCTCAATTTGACTTCAACAAAAGATACTTTCTATGTATGCTTAATACCCTTTTGTTACACTTAGTTAATCAAATATTCTCATTACCTCTGCCATTATGTGAAGTTGGCATAGTGTACTGCTAATATGATCGAATTGGGCAGTTAAGAGCATTGGGCCAGTAACCGAAAGGTCACTGTTTTTAATCTGTCAGTATGCCCTTGTGCAAGGCACTTGACCCTAGTTGCTCCTGTAAGTCACTCTGGATAAGATCCTGAGCCTTCGTAGTAAGTGTAATTAACTTGGGAAGTTGGCAGTAGTGTGCTGTTCGTAGCACATTATTTCAAATGAATGTCTTCCTGCTCCCAACAGCCTATTCAAATGTTCTCTATAGAAATCAATTTGAGACAAAATCATTCCAAATTACATCATATTAATGCAGTTTACAAAGCAAATATGTAAAAGCTCCTAAAATTGATTACATATAGCTGGAGTACTTATAAAAAAGAACAAATACTCTTTGTTTTGACTTGAGGCACAAGACTGGAGCTGATCTGGCCTGTTGATCTATGCCTGAGTGAAGTTCAGCTCCGAGCCAGGCCATGGCTCTCTGAGGCTGGAGAGGGAGTGCATGCAATGCTCTACTCACACCACTAGGGGCATGTTCTCTAGATCCTGGGGGATTTCCAGACACAAATCCCTGGAGCTGGAACTCTGCATCTGCATGGCCATTTCGCCAGTTGTTCCCGCATCCCCCGTTTGGCCCCTGACCCCTTCTCCCTGCTCCTCCTCCCTTTCCTCCTCTTCTTCTTCCCCCTGCTCTTCATCCTCTTCTCCATCCACACGTACCTCCTCCAACATGACACTGGTATCGCAGGGCCCCACTATGCCCCCCTCAGAGTGCTCCGTGTCCCAGTAGCCCGCGCCACTCACCAGGTCCACGTTACTGTGGGCGGGGCGAGGGGCACGGGCCTGGCGCCTAAGACTGCACACCTGGGAGGCCAGGACCACAGTAGAGACGAGCAGAAACAGGACCAGGCCCCCGGCGCAGGTCACCACTATGAAGCCCAACTGGGGCTTGATGAGGCAGCCCGTGGTGGCTTCTGTGGGAGAGCTGGAGGTCTCGTTTTCCTCTTGGGTAATGGAGGTTATGTCAGTTGGATATATGGCATTAGTGGTCTGAGGCTGAGTAATGCTGGTGTGTGAAGCTTGTCCAATCAGAAGGAAGAAGAGAAGATGGAGAGAGATTCTGGAGCCTTCCATTCTTCAGTTTCTCTGAAATGGTAGGATAGGAAGAGAATAGCTTTTGTTGTTCATGCCAGCAAACAGTCTCTGTATTGTGACGGTTTGTTAATGTTTAAATATAATTCTAGAAATTGTGAGTTACATATGCTTAAGGTTCACAGAGTTATTGCAGGGTGCTGTTTTTTTTGTTCGTTTTTTACTGTAAAAAGAGGAGAATATCTAAATATTAGAAATATCTTTCTAATAACTTTATTTCTCAACTCCTAATATTGAGCAAATTACACTCACTGGAGTCTCTGACATAGGCTGCTGGTAGGCTTTCTTGACTTGGACATTTTTGCCAACACATGTCTAACCTTTGTTTAACCAGATAAGCAGCTGCTATTAGTAAAAATGTGTTTGGAGTTACCTTTCTAGCAATGGGCTATGTTATAGTTTACACTTTCTCTTCCAATTATAATGTGGGGAGGTCAAAATAATGGACAACTGTCTAGCAAATCTATTCATTTATAAAAAAAGATGACTTCTCCCTGCCATTATCATTAACCTGATAAAACAAGACGTGATTTATAAAAAAAATATCTAACTAGCCCAGATAAGTCTTTCACTCACTGTCACAGTACAATTTACTCCAAATGAATCAGTCAATGTGTTACTGAAGTAGACCAATACACTTGCTTTACCATAAATAATAACTTCCATCAAGTTAGTTCTATGCAATACCTTTCAGGAAGGTGAAACATACAATACATGTCAGAATAAGATAGACCTTTTTTAGTATTTAAAAAAAAATTTTTTTTTTTTTTTACAAATCATGGTTTTGTCGTTTTCATTGCGATGTCCACTAAAATAAGCTGAATCTTACCACAAAACACATTATTTGGTCATTCCTTTTTTAATAAAATGTATGTTGGAGATTGTATGGGCATCTCTTACCTGGACAAGGGCACAGCCTTAGAGCGCCTGTGTGTGTGAGAGAGAGCGAGAGTGGCAAGGTTAACTGGACTAGGAAGATGTCAGTATAAGGAGCAGGTGGGCGTGTGTGTCTGTCAGAGGAAGCACCTGCTGCGACCCAAGCCTCTTGAGATGCACACACTTCCTATCCCCCCTCAGGTCTTTTTCTGACTTAGTTATTTCTAGGCTCCTTGGACCTCCACCGCTACAGCATACAGATGTCTCACATGCTGCAAGAGGAAAGAGACAGAGAAGGGTGTATGTAAAGTAGTTTAGGCCTACAATTCAGTCCGAGATTGCCAGCTACCAGTAAATGACACTAATAATACTGCAGTTGATTCACTTTTTGTTTTGTTATTGTGACATGGTTATGCAGAGACCAAGATCTCTATTTCAGTAGAGCCTGTAACAAAAAAAAACATTGTGTATGAAGTGCTTTCAGAATGGGATGAATTTCTATTTTTAATTGTATGACTCCACCGTCAGACTGTTCTATCTAAATTAGAGACCAGAAAATATCAGTGTCTTTTTGGATGTATTTAACCGGTAAAGGTCTTTCTTTTTAGAGGTTGACCTGGCTGACAGAGAAGTGCACTTTCTACCTCCTCTTCCATCAGACCTATTCTCAACATCTACCACCTCCTCTTCCACCAGACCTATCCTCAACTTCTTCCACCTCCTCTTCCATCAGACCTATCCTCAACATCTACCACCTCCTCTTCCAACAGACCTATCCTCATCTACCACCTCCTCTTCCAACAGACCTCTCCTCATCTACCACCTCATCTTCCATCAGACCTATCCTCAGATTCTAACCACCTCCTCTTCCATCAGACCTATCATCAACATCTACCACTTCTTCCATCAGACCTATCCTCAACTTCTACCACATCTTCCAACAGACCTATCCATCAACTTATACCACCTCCTCTTCCATCAGACCTATCCTCAGCTTCTAACCACCTCCTCTTCCATCAGACCTATCCTCAACATCTACCACCTCCTCTTCCATCAGACCTATCCATCAACTTCTACCACCTCCTCTTCCATCAGACTTATCTTCAACTTCTCTTTCCCTTCTTTTCCCGCAGGTTTAAGACAGGCCAGATCAACGGAGATCTTCTAATCTACCATGTGCTGCTGACCCTGAAGCCTTACTACGCCAAGCCCTACGATATCATAGTGGACCTGACCCACGTGGGTCCCAGCAACCGCTTCAAGACAGACTTCTTGTCCAAGTGGTTTGTGGTGTTCCCGGGTTTCGCATACAAGAACGTGACGGCGGTCTACGTGTACAACTGCAACACATGGGTGAGGGAGTACACCAAATACCACGAGAGGCTGCTGACAGGCCTGAAGGGCAGCAAGCGGGTGCAGTTCATCGACTCACCGGCACGGTTGGCGGAGCACGTAGAGGCAGAGCAGCAGAAACTCCCAGCAGCCACGCTGGCCCTGGAAGAGGACCTCAAGGTGTTCCACAATGCCCTCAAACTGGCCCACAAGGACACCAAGGTCTCCATCAAGGTCAGTAGCACAGTGGTCCTTGTGTAACCTTAGCATTAACCCTAACTTTCAAACTGGCCTACAGGGACAACAGGGTATGGGGAACTGGGTAGTATGAAGGGCAGGTGGGAACAGGGAGAATTGTTTACTCAAAGGTCCAATGGAGCTGTTTTTTTTATCTCTATCAAATAATTTCTGGGTAAAATGAAGTACCTTACTGTGATTGTTTTAAATTAAAAGGGTCAAAAAGGGCCTCCCAAGTGGCACAGTGGTCTAAGGCGCTGCATGGCAGTGGTTGAAGCGGCACTACAAAGGCTGTGTAACAGCCGGCTGTGACCGGGAGACCCATGAGGCGGGGCATAATTGGCCCAGCGTCGTCCGGGTTAGGCCGACCGGGATGTCCTTGTCCCATCGCGCTATAGCGACTCCTTGTGGCGGGCTAACCACCTGCAAGCTGACTTCAGTCTTCAGTTGAACAGTGTTACCTCTGACACATTGGTGAGGCTGGCTTCCGGGTTAAGCAAACAGTGTGTCAAGAAGCAGTGCAGCTTGACAGGGTCGTGTTTCGGAGGACGCATGGCTCTCAACCGTCGCTTCTCCCGAGTCCTTACCGGAGTTGCAGGGATGGGACAAGACTGTAACTACCAATTGGATACCACAAAATTGGGAAGAAAAGGGGTAAAAGTAATTAAAAAATATATATTGTCCAAAAAAAATCTTAGCGAAGGGCAAGTTCTCAGCATTCATTTTGATAGAACTGTTTTGGAACTCTTGTTGGTCTATGAACTAATTTACAGCATGGTAAGGTCACATCTCCATCACACCAAAACAGGCTGACATTTCAGGTAGTCTATTCAAACAGCTCTTACATTAAAAGGGCTTCATCATTTTCACAATTTTACAGTGTTATTCCAACCTCAGTGTAGAAATATACATATTTATATAAACTCAGCAAAAAAAGAAATGTTCCTTTTTCAGGACCCGGTCTTTCAAAGATAATTTGTAAAAATCCAGATCTTTATTGTAAAGGGTTTAAACACTGTTTCCCATAAGTGTCCAATGAACCATAAACAATTAATTAACATGCACCTGTGAAACGGTCGTTAAGACACTAACAGCTTACAGACGGTAGGCAATTAAGAACACAATTATGAAAACTTAGGACGCTGAAGAGGCCTTTCTACTGACAATGAAAAACACCAAAAACCCAAGGTCCCTCTTCATCTGCGTGAACGTGCCTTAGGTATGCTGCAAGGAGGCATGAGGACTGCAGATGTGGCCAGGGCAATAAATTGCAATGGCCATACTGTGAGATGCCTAAGACAACGCTACAGGATGGACAGCTGATTGTCTTCGCAGTGGCAGACCACATGTAACAACACCTGCACAGATCGGTACATCCGAACATCACACCTGCAGGACAGGTACAGGATGGCAACAACAGCTGCCCGAGTTACACCAGGAACGCGCAATCCCTCCATCAGTGCTCAGACTGTCCGCAATAGCCTGAGAGAGGCTGGACTGAGGGCTTGTAGGCCTGTTGTAAGGCAGGTCTTCACCAGACATCACTGACAACAACGTGGCCTATGGGCACAAACCCATCGTCGCTGGACCAGACAGGACTGGCAAAAAGTGCTCTTCACTGATGAGTCGCGGTTTTGTTTCACCAGGGGTGATGTCGGATTTGCTTTTATTGTCGAAGGCATGAGCTTTACACCGAGGCCTGTACTCTGGAGCGGGATCGATTTGAAGGTGGAGGGTTTCCTGCAAGACAGTAATGTCAGTGTTCTGCCATTGCCAGCAAAGAGCCTGGATCTCAATCCCATTGAGCACGTCTGGGACCTGTTGGATTGGAGGGTGAGGGCTAGGGCCATTCCCCCCAGAAATGTCCGGGAACTAGCAGGTACATTGGTGGAAGAGTGGGATAACATCTCACAGCAAGAACTGGCAAATCTGGTGCAGTCCATGAGGAGGAGATGCAATGCAGGATTTAGTATCTGGTGTTGTCACCAGCTGCATTGACTGTTACTTTTGATTTTGACCCCCCATTTGTTCAGGGACACATTATTCCATTTCTGTTCGTCACATGTCTGTGGAACTTGTTCAGTTTACGTCTCAGTTGTTGATTCTTATGATCATACAAATATTTACACATGTTAAGTTTGCTGAAAATAAATGCAGTTGACAGTGAGAGGACATTTCTTTTTTGCTGAGTTTATATATAACACAGGAAAATCACGATTTTTACTTCTCTGGGCCTCAATCAATTTATATAGATTAGTTTGTTGCCAAAGGGAAAGTAGAAAGTTGAATTGATTGGCTGTTGAGTCCTGCTGTGTGTAGCAACATGAGACAGCTGGTCTGTGTTGTCATTGTTGACATGTACGCACTTTTATCTCAACAACAACCCTCCCTATTATCCCAGGTGGGCTCCACGGCCGTCCAGGTGACGTCAGCAGAGCGTACCCGTGTCCTGGGCCAGTCCGTGTTCCTCAACGATGTGTACTATGCCTCTGAGGTCGAGGAGATCTGCCTGGTGGACGAGACCCAGTTCACCCTGACCATGGCCAACCAGGGCACACCCCTCACCTTCATGCACCAGGAGTGTGATGCCATCGTCCAGTCCATCATCCACATCAGGACGCGCTGGGAGCTGTCACAGCCAGACTCCATCCCCCAGCACACCAAGATCAGGCCCAAAGATGTGCCGGGTACCCTGCTGAACCTCGCCCTGCTCAACCTGGGCAGCTCCGACCCCAGCCTCAGGTCAGATATTCAACATGGCTAAACACTCTAGCCTCTAGTGGATTCTGGGAAATGTAGTCCCGTGGATATCTCGGTGGGGGTCAATCAGAGCAGGTCTTGGTGTAGCGGGATCTCTTAAATATGAGCAGTAGCTAAATACAACAATTGATTTACAACTTCTTCAACCAACTTCCTGATTGGAAATGGAATATAATAGCTAACTGTCCCCTCTACAGGTCTGCAGCCTACAACCTGCTGTGTGCCTTAACCTGCACCTTCAACCTGAAGATCGAGGGCCAGCTGCTGGAGACCTCAGGCCTGTGTATCCCTGCCAACAACACCCTCTTCATAGTCTCCATCAGCAAGACGCTAGCAGCCAACGAACCACACCTCACCCTGGAGTTCCTGGAGGAGTGCATTTCCGGCTTCAGCAAGTCTAGTGAGTCTAGAACACGAATGCACAGAAACACACATACTCACAAATGCATTGACTGAAATGAATTCCAAAAGATGCCCTCTCACTCGTTCTCACTTTTCTCAGTCACACCCACTCGCCCACTTTCTCTTTTACAGGCTGAAACTCTTACTTTCTCTCAACACACAAATGCATTTGTGGGGGAACTGTTTGATTGCCTTATCCATCAGTGTGCATTGAGCCATGGCTCTGGAGCTTTCAGTGTGGGTGTCATTCATCCACACACCAATCTCTGTTCCTCAACACTGTAGCAACAACAGAGGAGCTGGTGTTATCCAACCTCTGTTCCTCAACACTGTAGCAACAACAGAGGAGCTGGTGTTATCCAACCTCTGTTCCTCAACACTGTAGCAACAACAGAGGAGCTGGTTTTATCCAACCTCTGTCCCTCAACACTGTAGCAACAACAGAGGAGCTGGTTTTATCCAACCTCTGTCCCTCAACACTGTAGCAACAACAGAGGAGCTGGTGTTATCCAACCTCTGTCCCTCAACACTGTAGCAACAACAGAGGAGCTGGTTTTATTCAACCTCTGTTCCTCAACACTGTAGCAACAACAGAGGAGCTGGTGTTATCCAACCTCTGTTCCTCAACACTGTAGCAACAACAGAGGAGCTGGTGTTATCCAACCTCTGTTCCTCAACACTGTAGCAACAACAGAGGAGCTGGTGTTATCCAACCTCTGTCCCTCAACACTGTAGCAACAACAGAGGAGCTGGTGTTATACAACCTCTGTTCCTCAACACTGTAGCAACAACAGAGGAGCTGGTGTTATCCAATCTCTGTCCCTCAACACTGTAGCAACAACAGAGGAGCTGGTGTTATCCAACCTCTGTTCCTCAACACTGTAGCAACAACAGAGGAGCTGGTGTTATCCAATCTCTGTCCCTCAACACTGTAGCAACAACAGAGGAGCTGGTGTTATCCAACCTCTGTCCCTCAACACTGTAGCAACAACAGAGGAGCTGGTGTTATCCAACCTCTGTCCCTCAACACTGTAGCAACAACAGAGGAGCTGGTGTTATCCAACCTCTGTCCCTCAACACTGTAGCAACAACAGAGGAGCTGGTGTTATCCAACCTCTGATTCTGTGTGTGTGTGTGTTTAGGTATTGAGCTGAAGCACTTGTGTCTGGAGTACATGACCCCCTGGCTGCTCAACCTGGTGAGGTTCTGTAAGCACAATGACGACGCCAAGCGCCAGCGTGTCATCGCCATCTTGGATAAGCTCATCACCATGACCATCAATGAGAAGCAAATGTACCCCTCTATACAGGCCAAGATCTGGGGCAGCCTCGGCCAGGTGAGTCACCACACACACACACTCGCTCTCAAACACTCACGTATGCATACATACCAGTTGTTTGACACTTAGTTACATTTTAGTCAAACACTTATCTTAGAGTGCACATGTTTGCTTAATGTACTGTTAAATGTCTCCAACCCAATAAGAACTGCCCATGTTGGCTTTCTCAGAAATGTAGGCTGACAGAGATGGGAGGCAGTCAGGTAGAAGATAGGGTGGGACCTTTTGCATTTTTATAGGCACAGGGAATGGTTTATGAATCCAACATGCCGAATCATAGCCAGTGTTTGTCAATATAAACATTTTTTTTATTTTTTTTATTGAAGGTTTGAAAGTGTTCTTCCTAAATATCATTATCTATGTTCTAAAAGTTTCATTGCTTGTCTCAGATGACTGCAATATTGTCATCTGAATATAGCTATCTCCATAGAAAACAAACAACATGTTCTGAACTCATGGTAGAGTATCTTTCACACCCAAACCATTTCTTTTAAATATTTTCGGGGTGGTGAACAAGTGAGCACTGTGGGGAGAAAGGCAGTTCCTTGTGTCTGATTTTGTGACCTGTCAATTATACATTATGTATTTATTTCTGAACAGTCCCTAACGTTTAGCCCAACTGAATGCAACTCAGATTGTATGTGACCTGTGACCTCTGCCCTCAGATAACGGACCTGCTGGACGTGGTGTTGGACAGCTTCATCAAGACCAGCGCTACAGGAGGCCTGGGCTCCATCAAGGCTGAGGTCATGGCCGACACGGCTGTGGCTCTGGCCTCAGGGAATGTCAAACTGGTCTCCAGCAAGGTGGGTATCGACACTTTTAGCTAGTTTATGAGGCTAACACATGCTAACTGGGCCAACAATTTAATGGACAAATGGCTAACAGGTTCTTGTCATGTTAATAATGACAGGGTAACATGGATAGGCTAGCGTTCCTGCACTGGGAACACTCCTCTGTGTCAGTCTCATGCTAACACAGCAAGTACTCCCCCGTGTCAAGCCCTGTATCCAAACATGGATGACGTCTTTGTCCTCAATGAACCCTCTGGTCGGAGGCCACTTTCCTCTCAATAACTTCACAATGTCACTAACTCAAAGTAAACTTTAGTAAAAAATGGTTAGAATATTAGTCACGGCCTGACAGTTTTGATTGTGATTTTTTTCTAAATCATAATTTTCGATTAAGCAAAGACATATTCCTGTGTTATCAATATTATTTTGCAGACCGTTTTAGTATGATATGAAGATACACTTTGTCCCAGACAACACGTATTCATCTAAAATGTCCTCCAAAAAACAACATTTACATTTAAATTGATTAATACTTACCAATTTAGTTTAGTTACGACTTCTCTCCACTTACATAATCCAAACTGACCGAATCATCAACTCAATGTCCATCTGTGAGCTGTTTATCCCAATTGTCCCTCTTACTGAGATAGAAACACACAAACCCTCAGAGCCCAGGCAGACAATAGTAAGCCAGGCCCTCGCTCCTATTAAGGCAGACACTGTAAAGCATGGCAGTGAATGGTGATCATTGTGAAGATGTTTTGCTAAGGAACGGTAAACACAGTGCTCTTTTAGTTGAAGTATCACAGCATCCATCTTAGTCATTTACATCTATTTAAGTGACTAATCAATGACTTTAAGCTTCACATTTGATTTGTAATTTGTAGGGTTTGTGTGTTCTGATATAGTCGTCTTAATGTAGTTGTGATCCATCAGGGTGGGCATTGTTTGGTTGGCATGTTCCAGCCCAGCCACTACTGATGTCATGACAGGCCAGCTATTGGGGACAAAGGGTAGTTTGTCTGGTCCCTTTGGCCTATTTGTCACCCGAGGCTTGAGCCAATGATGTTTGACTTACCCATCTAATCCCTGCCATCTTCTCTCTGCCTCCTATTATGCTAACATCCAAAAATGCATCTGAAGTTTGTTTAAGGATACTGATTTTAAAATACAATAACCCAAACAGATGGTGCCCTTTGCAGATATTCATTCTGTTGATGTTAACATCATCAGTAAGCAAAACGTTGTCTCTAAACACAAAGTATATGATGTCATATCACTGACTACCTTTTCAATACCTCATAATGATTGGTTATCTCCACACACCATCTGACCAGGTAATTGGCCGGATGTGTAAGATCATCGATAAGACGTGCCTGTCTCCCACGCCCACCCTGGAGCAGCACCTGATGTGGGATGACATCGCCATCCTGGCCCGTTACATGCTCATGCTGTCCTTCAACAACTCTCTGGACGTAGCAGCTCACCTGCCCTACCTGTTCCACGTGGTCACTCTGCTGGTGGCCACCGGACCCCTGTCCCTCCGCGCCTCCACACACGGCCTGGTCATCAACATAATCCACTCTCTCTGCACCTGCTCCCAGCTCAACTTCAGAGGTGAGGAAGCACACCATATCTACCCTGCAGACTATATACCATCTGTAGTTAACGGCATACATTCCCTGATCATTCAAGATGTAATTGAGAGACCTAACGTAAACACAGCACTTAGTGAACCATGAAACTGCTTCAATAGAGGTATATTTCTGTGTTCTTTTTATTTGCTATAGATATCAGCATTCAGGGTTTCTCTTTCAGAAGAGCAACAAGTCATCTTCTACTCTTGTCATGATCTCTTCCAGAGGAGACCAAGCAGGTCCTGAGGCTGAGCCTGACAGAGTTCTCCCTGCCTAAGTTCTATCTGCTGTTTGGCATCAGTAAGGTCAAGTCTGCTGCAGTCATCGCCTTCCGCTCCAGCTACCGCGACCGCTCCTTCTCCCCCGGCTCCTACGAGAGGGAGACCTTCGCCCTCTCCTCCCTGGAGACCGTCACTGAGGCCCTGCTGGAGATCATGGAGGTGAGGGAGACACGCACATTACTTGATATATTGTGCTTAATGTATACAGTATAATGTCCAGAATACATGCAAAATCCCAATGTCTGACTGAATGTGTTCTCTCCTGAAAGGCGTGCATGAGGGACATCTCAGTGTGTAAGTGGCTGGACCAGTGGACCGAGCTGGCTCAGAAGTATGTTGTTCATTTTCACCACTATCACTGAATATATATATATACACACTCTTTTGTGCACATCTCAAATGCCAGCTATGTGGTCCACCAGGTTTGCGTTCCAGTACAACCCGTCCCTGCAGCCCAGAGCCCTGGTGGTGTTTGGCTGCATCAGTAAGAGGGTGACCCACGGCCAGATCAAACAGATCATCAGGATCCTCAGCAAGGCCAGCCCCCTGCTCAGCATAGACCGGGTGGGTCTACACACACACACACACAGGCTGTTGGAGTGCGGAGTTGGCATGAGCAACTCAATCTTCCAGAATTGACACACACACACACACACACACACACACACACACACACACACACACACACACACACACACACACACACACACACATTGAGGGGTGGTGTTGAGTGTATTTTACCTTTCCTTAGCTGAGTCCGTACAGGCTGCCTGTGGGCTCTTATCTGCATTATGCAGCGATCTGAGTGTTTGTGAGTGCACCAACCCTCTAATCCACTAGCTAACGTAATGAATACTATGAAATACTCTCTCCCTCTTCATCTTTTCCCCGCTACTCTCGCTCTCGCTCTCCCTCTCGCTTTATTTCCTTCCTCTCTCTCTCTCTCTCCTGCTCTCTCTCCTTCCTTCCTTTCTTTCTTTCTCTCACCCCACCACCTCTCTTTCACTCCGGTGTTCATTCTCTACTAATGCCTCTTTTCTTCCTCCACAGGGGCTGGAGAGCTGCTTAAAGGGACCTGATAACTACAACAGCCAGGTGTTGATTGAGGCCACAGTCATCGCTCTGACTAAGCTGCAGCCCCTTCTCAACAAGGTACACAAACCGCAAACACAGAACACATGCAATACATCATGTGATCGTCTGTGGTCTACTGCTTGTCAAATCAAAGTGTATTGGTCACATACACATAATTGCAGATGTTATCGCAGGTGCAGCAAAATGCTTGCGTTCTACTATTCAAATAAAGAACCCAGCTGTAAGTTGTTGGTTTGTGTTTTTTAATAACAATTTTGAATTGGAGCACGGCTAGATTTGTTCTTTGTTAATGTGCTTAGTGCTGTTTGCGTATTTAATGTGTGTAACCTGATGGTTATAACCCGTGTTTCTCCAGGACTCCCCCATGCACAAGGCAGTGTTCTGGGTGGCTGTGGCTGTGCTGCAGCTGGATGAACTCAACCTGTACTCTGCTGGGACGGCCCTGCTAGAGCAGAACCTACACACTCTGGACAGCCTGAGAGTTTTCAATGACAAGGTGACACACACACCACACACACCCACACACCACACACCACACACACACACACAAGACTTGAGTGTCATTTGTAGTAAAGTCGAGGCAACAAATAACATATACATTTTTTTATCTGTGCGTTAGGTTCACATGAACCACTTTTTATTTTACACACAGAGACTGATCATGTAGATCGTGTTCTTTGTTGTTGAATTAGTTTACCTGTAATTCCTCCTAGCAGGGATTTATTACATGTTTCAGTGCAACAACAAAAAAAGTGTCACCTTTTTGGGCCCTCACCAGTTTGCATCCCTGTAATGTACTTGTCCTCTTGCTCAGTTGTGCACCGGGCCTCCCACTCTTTCTATTATGGAGTAGTACACAGCGTTGTACGATATCTTCAGTTTCTTGTCAATTTCTCGCATGGAATAGCCTTCATTTCTCAGAACAAGAATAGACTGACGAGTTTCAGAAGAAAGTTCTTTATTTCTGGCCATTTTGAGCCTGTAATCGAACCCACAATGCTGATGCTCCAGATACTCAACTAGTCTAAAGAAGGCCAGTTGATTGCTTCTTTAATCAGGACAACAATTGTCAGCTGTGCTAACATAATTGCGAAAGGGTTTTCTAATGATCAATTAGCCTTTTAACCCGTGTGTTGTCTTAAAGGTTAAAAATTATCCGCCACCTATGTTTAACAGCAGAGAAAACCCCCTAAATTATATTTGTTCAACTTTAAGTTGAATTACTTTTCCTAGAGGGACCTCAACATCAGAAAAGGTGAAACATTGCCTTTGTTCATATTTCCATGAAAGCTGTACACAACCAGGTTACGAAGAATGTACCCGGCAGTTATTTTTGACCCGGCAGTTATAAAATAATTTACACACCGCAACCACAGACACACACATATTCACTTTCGGTTCAAAGACGACAATTCAACATATTCATCACATATTGACACTATTAATATGCTGAATATGTGTAAAGAAGTATCTGCTAAATTACCATATTTATTTGTTTCTACATTCCCCCAAATCAAGAGTCCAGAGGAGGTATTTATGGAGATCAGGCGTCCTCTGGAGTGGCATTGTAAACAGATGGACCACTTTGTGGGCCTCAACTTCAGCTCCAACTTCAACTTCGCACTGGTTGGACACCTGCTCAAAGGTAAGGGAGAGGGCACCTGACTGAGTCTCAGCCAGAGCAGCTTCCATTCCTGTGACAGTAGTGAGTATCCTATAAACCGCAGCTTCTCTGTCACTGTCGCTTAAGTAAACATTCATAAAATGTTTGAAATTATGTCTTGTTTGGGTCTAATCTAGCTAGATAAAGAATAGATGGATGAAAGACATTGGCCTGACTTGCCGAGCCACTGATGAAAACCTGTCTTCCCCACTGTCAGAGACTCAAACTTGCTCTATTGACTAGGTGCCCTTGTCCTGCAGTGACAAAGAGCTTGGCAGCAGTTGTTGGTGTTTTCACTTGTCTCTGTAGTCTACTTGTCACTAGCTGCATTTAATGTTGTGTACTCTGTAGGTCTTGATGTGTTTTAATGCTAACCGTGTTGAATTAATGTGGCCATGCTAAAATGTACCAAGCTAGCAGTGGAGTGGTGTATGGCTATGACTAACGTGCCACTCTGTTTTCCTTCTGTGTGTGTGTCTATTTGAAGGCTTCAGACACCCGTCGCCCACCACGGTGGCTCGGACAGTGCGTATCCTCCACACGCTGCTGGCCCTGGTGGGAAAACACCTCAACTGTGACAAGTTTGAGGTCAACACCCAAAGCGTGGCCTACCTGGCAGGTCAGTTCCAGTCAGTCTCCTATACACTGACTCTACTCACCCACACTTTGTGTTGACTAACCAGACCTCTGTCAACTCACTGGATCTGCAATGTGCTATTTGGATAGCAAGCAGTGTGTTGCTTTAAAAACATGTTTGTAAAACAGATATGATGGTCTGTCATATTGTGCCTCTCATTGTTGGAATAACCTGCAAAATTCCTTGTATCTTGATTTCCTGGTGCCGGTAGGTCAGTTGAGGACTGTGGTGTTAAATGTATTCATTGAGGATTGCAGTTTATATTGATATAATGGTTTATTTGTTGAAATTGTAGTATTGTACCTTGTAGTTTTTTTAATTATTCATCAATTCAAATTTTATTGGACACATACACATGGTTAGCAGATGTTAATGCGAGTGTAGCGAAATGCTTGTGCTTCTAGTTCCGACAGTGCAATAATATCTAACAATTCCCCAACTACCTAATACACACAAATCTAAAGGGGTGAATGAGAATATGTACATGTAAGTATATGGATGAGCGATGGCTGAGCAGCATAGGCAAGGTGCAATAGATGTTATAAATACAGTATATACATGTGATATGAGTAATGTAAGATATGTAAACATTATTAAAGTGGCCTTATTTAGAGTGGCATTGTATAAAGTGACTTGTGATCCATTTATGAAAGTGCAGTGATTGGGTCTCAATGTAGGCAGCAGCCTCTCTGAGTTTAGTGATTGCTGTTTAGCAGTCTGATGGCCTTGAGATAGAAGCTGTTTTTCAGTCTTTCGGTCCCAGCTTTGATGCTCCTATACTGACCTCGCCTTCTGGATGGTAGCAGTGTGAACAGGCAGTGGCTCGGGTGGTTGATGTCCTTGGTGATCTTTTTAGCCTTCCTGTGACCTCGGGTGGTGTCGGTGCTGTTGCGCCTTCTTCACCACACTGTCTGTGTGGATCATTTCAGTTTGTCTGTGATGTATACGCCGAGGAACTTAAAACTTTCCACCTTCTCCAATGCTGTCCCCTCGATGTGGATAGGGGGGTGCTTCCTCTGCTGTTTCCTGAAGTCCACGATCATCTCCTTTGTTTTGTTGACGTTGATTGAGAGGTTGTTTTCCTGACACCACACTCCGAGTGCCCTCACCTCCTCCCTATAGGCCGTCTCGTCGTTGTTGGTAATCAAGCCCACTAATGTTGTGTCGTCTGCAAACTTGATGATTGAGTTGGAGGCGTGCATGGCCACGCAGTCGTGGGTGAACAGGGAGTACAGGAGAGGGCTGAGCACGCACCCTTGTGGGGCCCCAGTGTTGAGGATCAGTGTAGTGGAGGTGTTGTTTCCTACCTTCACCACCTGGGGGCGGCCCGTCAGAAAGTCCAGGACCCAATCGCACAGGGTGGGGTTGAGACCCAGGGCCTCCAGCTTGAGGATGAGCTTGGAGGGTACTATGGTGTTGAAGACTGAGCTGTAGTCAATGAACATCATTCTTACATAGGTATTCCTCTTGTCCAGATGGGACAGGGCAGTGTGATGGCGATTGCGTCGTCTGTGGACCTGTTGGGGGGTATGCAAACTGAAGTGGGTCTAGGGTGGCCGGTAGGGTGGAGGTGATATGATCCTTGACTAGTCTCTCAAAGCACTTCATGATGACAGAAGTGAGTGCAATGGGGCGATAGTCATTTAGTTCAGTTACCTTAGCTTTCTTGGGAACAGGAACAATGGTGGCTCTCTTGAAGCATGTGGGAACAGCAGGCTGGGATAAGGATTGATTGAATATGTCCGTAAACACACCAGCCAACTGGTCTGCGCATGCTCTGAGGACTCGGCTAGGAATGCCGTCTGGGCCAGCTGCCTTGCGAGGGTTAACACGTTTAAATGTTTTACTCACATCAGCCACAAAGAAGAAGGGGGGAGGGGGGGCAGCAGTCCTTGTTTTATTTGGAATGTTAATTTTCCGTGAATAAATATAAGTATATCTTTTTTTATCATGTAAAATAAGGAATTGTCACCTCTTCATAAATGTTTTTGCAATGATCCCATCATTGGTTTTCACCCTGCTCTGGTGTGTGTCTGTGTGTGACTGAATGTGTGTGTGCAGCCCTGCTCACCGTGTCAGAGGAGGTGCGTAGTCGCTGCAGTCTAAAACACAAGAAGTCTCTGTTGCTGTCTGAGATGGGCATGGAGAACGTTCCCATGGATACCTACTCTCTGCACCACACTGACCCCAGCTTCAGGTGAGGCGCTCTCTACATCAGACACTTAGAACCTGAATAGGTTTTATCTTTTCAAAGTTGCGTTAGTCATTTTCTGTAATACATGTTGTTGGTAAATAGATTTACAATCAAGCTTGAATAGTTATATCCTTACCTGTGGCCCCCATCTCCTCCCCTCAGGACACTGAGAGAGTGCCAGACGTGGGCGTCTCCCAAGGTGTCAGAGCGCTATCTGAATGCCTACTACCCCACGGTGGGGCAGATCAGCCCCCGTACACGCAAGTCCATGAGCCTGGACATGGGCCAGGCCTCCCATGCCAACACCAAGAAGCTGCTGGGTAACTATAACGTTGCTGCTAAACAACACTGTTAATGTTGTCTAAGAGTTCCCCTTAGCAGTGTTTTTTGGGCTCCCGAGTGGCGCAGTGGTCTAAGGCACTTGAGGCGTCACTACAGTCCTTGGTTCGAATCCAGGCTGTATGACATCGCGCTGTGATTGGGAGGCCCATAGGGCGACGCACAATTGGCCCATCGTCGTCCGGGTTTGGCCTGGGTAGGCCGTCATTGTAAATACAAACGTTTTCTAACTGACTTGCCTAGAGTAACAAGAAAAAGTATGTGAACTCTTTGGAAATACCTGGATTTCTACATAAAACATTGGTAATAAAATTTGATCTGATCTTCGTCTAGGTCACAACAATAGACAAACACAGTCTTCTGAAACGAATAACACACAAACAATGATACGTTTTAATGTCTTTGCACACAGTGTAAACATTCACAATGCAGGGTGGGAAAAGTATGTGAACCCTTGGATTTAATAACTGGTTGACCCTCCTTTGGGAGCAATAACCTCAACCATTTTGGACCATTCCTTTTAACTGTTTCAGTTCAGCAATATTCTTGGGATGTCTGGTGTGAACTGCTCTCTTGAGGTCATGCCACAGCATTTCAATTGGGTCGAGGTCAGGACTCTGAACTGGGCCACTCCAGAAGGCGCATTTTCTTCTGTTGAAGCCATTCTGTTGTTGATTTCCTTCTGTGTTTTGGGTCGTTGTCCTTTTGCATTACCCAACTTCTATTGAGCTTCAATTGGCAGACAGATAGCCTAGCATTCTCCTGCAAAATGTATTGATAAACTTGCAAATTCATTTTTCCATCTGATTGCAAGCTGCCCAGGCCTTGAGGCAGCAAAGCAGCCCCAAACCATGATGCTCCCTCCACCATACTTTACAGTTGGGATGAGGTTTTGATGTTGTTGTGCTGTGTCTTTTTTTTTCTCCACACATAGTGTTGTCTTCCTTCTAAACAACTCAACTGTAGTTTCATCTGTCCACAGAATATTTTGCCAGCAGGTGCACTTTTGCGAACTTCAGATTTGCAGCAATGTTTTTTTTGGACAGCAGTGGCTTCTTCCGTGGTGTCCTCCCATGAACACCATTCTTGTTTAGTGTTTTACATATCGTAGACTCGTCAACAGAGATGTTAGCATGTTCCAGAGATTTATGTAAGTCTTCAGCTGACACTCTAGGATTCTTATCAACCTCATTGAGCATTCTGAGCTGTGCTCTTGCGGCCATCTTTGCAGGACGGCCACTCCTAGGGAGAGTAGCAACAGTGCTGAACTTTCTCCATTTATAGGCAATTTGTCTTACCGTGGACTAATGAACATAAAGGCTTTTAGAGATACTTTTGTAACCCTTTCCAGCTTTATGTAAGTCAACAATTCTTAATCTTAGGTCTTCTGAGATCTCTTTTGTTCGAGGCATGGTTCACATCAGGCAATGCTTCTTGTGAATAGCAAACGCAAATTTTGTGAGTTTTTTTTATAGGGCAGGGTAGCTCTAACCAACATCTCCAATCTCGTCTCATTGATTGGACTCCAGGTTAGCTGACTCCTGACTCCAATTAGCTTCATTAGCCTAGGGGTTCACATACTTCTTCCAACCTACACTGTGAATGTTTAAGTTATGTATTCAGTATAGACAAGAAAAATACAATTTGTGTGTTATTAGTTTAAGCACACTATCTATTGTTGTGACTTTGATAAAGATCAGATCAAATTTGATGACCAATTTATTCAGAACTGCAGGTAATTCCAAAGGGTTCACATACTTTTCTTGCCACTGTAGTTAAAGGTTAAATTAAAAAATATATATTTATACTGCTGCGCCAGAGGTGTATCATGCAAGCCGTTTTATTGGGTTTATACTGTGTATGCTTGGAAGCCCTGGTCATGCTGACTATGATCTGGCAACATTGACTACAGTGTGAGTTACATCTCAAGAAATAAACAGCTGATGTAAGATAGACATCCCATGTCACCACTCACAACCTTATTCCCTAGACCCTCTCCTCACCCTCTTCAATCATTACCTCGACACTGTCTGTCTGTGGTGTATTTCTCCAGACTACAGGAAGAGTTTTGATCACTTGATATCCGACTCCAAAGCACCAAAGAGACCAGAGACGGAGTCTGGCGTAACCACCCCGCCTAAGGTGAGGTGTGTGGCCGAGAACGCCTACGAGATAGACAACCAAAGAATGGGTCACTCCCACCTCCGCAAGGTGTCTGTGACAGAGTCCAACGTCTTACTGGACGAGGAGGTGCTGACTGACCCCAAAGTCCAGGCCCTGCTGCTCACTGTGCTGGTGAGTGGAAGAACACACACACACACACACATAAACTCACACCTGGCAAAATAAGAAGTACTTATCAAATTTTATTTGCCACATAAACATGGTTAGCAGATGTTAATGCGAGTGTAGCGAAATGCTTGTGCTAGTGGGTAATAAAATAAGTACTTATAAAGCAGGTAATAAAATAAGAAGTATTTATAAAGTGGGTAATAAAATAAGAAGTACTTATTAAGCGGATGATAAAATAATAAGTACTTATTAAGCGGGTAATAACATAAGAAGTACTTTTATAAAGCGGGTAATAAAATAAGCAAACAATATGTAACTGTCAACAGTCTGAATACACCTACTCATTCAAGGGTTTTTCTTTATTTTTTACTATGTTCTACATTGTAGAATAATAGTGAAGACATCAAAACTATGAAATAACACATGGAATCATGTAGTAAACAAAAAAGTGTTAAACAAATTAAAATATATTTTGTATTTGAGGTTCTTCAAAGTAGCCATCCTTTGCCTTGATGACAGCTTTGCACACTCTGGGCATTCTCTCAACCAGTTTAAAAAATAAAGAAAAACACAAATGAGTAGGTGTTTCCAAACTTTTGACTGGTACTGTATATGTAACAGACTGGGTGGACCACTAGTTACTGCTACGGTCCAATTAGTCATCTTGAATGCACATAGGGAGGCAGCAACATAGCTTACAGCCTTCTACTGTATATAACTGGTTCAGTCTGTAAACGCATGCTCTCTGTTTCTCTGTCCAAGGCCACCCAGGTCAAGTACACCACAGACGACTTTGACCAGAGGATCCTGTATGAGTATCTAGCTGAAGCTAGCGTCGTCTTCCCTAAGGTCTTTCCCGTCGTGTAAGTTAACATGCCCGATAATCTCCCAGGCAAAACCAAATACCTAGCCTAAGCCCTACTTTTTCCAGAAGCAAATCTAGAGAATTGAGAGAACTTTGGGAAATGATTTGAGAGCTTGAAAGTTGGATATCTCTCGGTTTTGGCACACGGTGGTTGTTTTTTGGGGGTGAGGAAAGACCACTGATCTTCTGAGAAGGGGCCTGTCCTGCCCCAAATTCATCCTGGGAGTTGTAGTGTGGTTGACCTAGCTAGAGATGTATTTTGGGTTCAGTTTCTTTTAGGGGTTAATAGTGGAGTCCCTGTGAGTCAGAAAGTCTTTAGCCCACACATGCATACGTTATATGTGGGCGGTTGTTTGTAGTTTCAGTTGAAGTAGCACTCTCTCTACCAACAAAATGTCACAGCTTCAAAATATAGTTTAACTTGTAACTGTCTCGTATGAGGCCTAGTTATTCACCAGTGTGTTAGAGTCCTGTCATGATATGTGTTGACAAGGGCACTGGGAAAGGGTGATGCGGAGTGTTGTGTCTAATGATTGTGGCCTACCTACCTAGCCGATGTTGATCTTAATGTGTTTCCTCCTCTCCTCAGCCACAACCTGCTGGACTCAAAGATCAACACGCTGCTGTCTATGTGCCAGGATACCAACCTGCTGAACCCAGTGCATGGCATCATTCAGAGTGTAGTTTACCATGAAGAGTCTCCTCCACAATACCAACCCTCCTATCTACAGAGTATGTACATTTATCTACAGGCCTGCTCTACCCATCTCTCTCTCTGTCTATCTCAGTCCCTATCACCTCCTCGACCTCATCTCCCATCCTTCATCTCTCTTTGCCCCTCCCTTTCTCTCTGTCCTCTCTCAATTCAAATTCAAGGGGCGTTATTGGCATGGGAAACATACAGTACCAGTCAAAAGTTTGGACACACCTACTCATTCCAGGGTTTTTCTTTATTTTTACTATTTTATACATTGTAGAATAATAGTGAAGACATCAAAAGTATGTAATAACACACATGGAATTATGTAGTAACCAAGAAAGTGTTAAACAAATCAAAATATATTTTACATTTGAGATTCTTCAAAGTAGCCACCCTTTGCCTTGATGGCAACTTTGCACACTCTTGGTATTCTCTCAACCAGCTTCATGAGGTAGTTACCTGGAATGCATTTCAATTAACAGGTGTGCTTTACTTAATGCGTTTGAGCCAATCAGTTTTGTTGTGACATGGTAGGGGTGGTATACAGAAGATAGCCCTATTTGGTAAAAGTCCAAGTCCATATTATGGAAAGAACAGCTCAAATAAGCAAAGAAAAATGAAAGTCCATTACTTCAAGGCATGAAGGTCAGTCAATACAGAAATTTTAAGAACTTTTAAAGTGTCTTCAAGTGTAGTCGCAAAAACCATCAAACGCTATGATTAAACTGGCTCTCATGAGGACCGCCACAGGAAAGGAAGACCCAGAGTTACCTCTGCTGCAGAGGATAAGTTCATTAGTTACCAGCCTCAGAAATTGCAGCCCAAATAAATGCTTTACAGAGTTCAAGTAACGGACACATCTCAACATCAATTGTTCAGAGGAGACTGTGAATCAGGCCTTCATGGTCGGATTGCTGCCACGAAACCACTACTAAAGGACACCGATAAGAAGAACAGACTTGCTTGGGCCAAGAAACACAAGCAATGGACATTAGATCTGTCCTTTGGTCTGATGAGTACAAATTTTAGATTTTTGGTTCCAATCGCTGTGTCTTTGTGAGACGCAGAGTAGGTCAACGTATGATCTCTGCATCTGTGGTTCCCACCGTGAAGCATGGAGGAGGAGGTGTGATGGTGTGGGGGTGCTTTGCTGGTGACACTGTCAGTTATTTGTTTAGAATTCTAAGGACACTTAACCAGCAGAGCTAACACAGCATTCTGCAGCGATATGCCATCCCATCTGGTTTGCGCTTAATGGGACTATCATTTGTTTTTCAATAGGACAATGACCCAACACACCTCCAGGATGTGTAAGGGCTATTTGACCAAGAAGGAGAGTGATGGAGTGCTGCACCAGATGACCTGGCCTTCACAATCACCTGACCTCAACCCAATTTTTATTTATAAAAAAAAAAAAAAAAAAAGTTTAACCTCTATTTATCTAGGCAAGTCAGTTAAGAACAAAATCTTATTTACAATAACAGCCTAGGAACAGTGTGTTAACTGCCTTGTTCAGGGGCAGAATGACAGATTTTTACCTTGTCAGCTTGGGGATTCGATCTTGCAACCTTTCAGTTACTGGCCCAATACTCTAACCACTAGGCTACCTGCCGTCCCAAACCAATTGAGATGGTTTGGGATGAGTTGGACCGCAGAGTGAAGGAAAGGCAGCCAACAAGTGCTCAGCATATGTGGGAACTCCTTCAAGACTGGTGAAAAAGCAATAAAGGTGAAGCTGGTTGAGAGAATGCCAAGAGTGTGCAAAGCTGTCATCAAGGCAAAGGGTGGCTACTTTGAAGAATCTCAAATGTAAAATATATATATATATATTTGTTTAACACCTTTTTGTTTACTACATGATTCCATATGTGTTATTTCATAGTTTTGATGTCTTCACTATTATTCTACAATGTATACAATAGTAAAAATAAAGAAAAACCCTTGAATGAGTAGGTACTGTTTGTTAACATTGCCAATGAACAGTAAACATTACACTCACAGAAGTTCCAAAAGAATAAAGACATTTCAAATGTCATATTATGTGCAAAAAGTTAAAGTGCAAAAGGGAAAATAAATAATCATAAATATGGGTTTTATATAAAATGGCGTTTGCTCTTCACTGGTTGCCCTTGTGGCAACATGTCACAAATATTGCTGCTGTGATGGCACACTGTTGTATTTCACGCAATATATATGTGAGTTTATCAAAATTGGGTTTGTTTTCAATTTTTTGTGGGTCTGTGTAATCTGAGGGAAATATGTGGTCATACACTTGGAAGGAGGTTAGGAAGCTCAGTTTCCACCTCATTTTGTGGGCAGTGTGCACATAGCCTGTCTTCTCTTGAGAGCCAGGTCTGCCTACGGCGGCCTTTCTCAATAACAAGGCTATGCTCACTGAGTCTCTCTCACTCTGTCTATCTCTGTCTCTCTGTCCCTATCTCCTTCTCTACCTCTCTCGACTCTCACCCTCCATCTCTCCTGCCTCCCTCCCTTTCTCTGTCTCTCTCACTCTGTTTTTCTCTCTGTCCCCATCTCCTTCTCTACCGCTCAACTCTCATCCTTCATCTCCCTCTGCCCCGTCCCTTTCTCTCTCTCCTCTCTCTCTGCCCCCTCCCTCTCCCCTGACTGTTATGTAGTGTTTTCTTCTTTAGCAGTATAACATTGCCAATGATACCTTCCTCCCTCCATTACTTTCTCTCTCCCACACACAGGCTTCGGCTTCAACGGACTTTGGAGGTTTGCCGGACCCTTCTCAAAGGTATGATTCATTGCCCTCATATTTCCCTTTCATTCTCCCCAAGGCAGTGCGGCCGTGCTGGAAGAATTCGGCCCCAGTAAGCAGTTACCAGGGAGCCTGCCGATTGCCCCAAGATTTATTGGACATCCTCCTCTCTCTCTACCCCCCCTTCCCCAGTCTCCCCTCTGGCCACATCAGTTTCCCTTTATGATGGTTCTGAGTAAATAGGCCAAGCAGGAACAAGGGGATACTTCTAGCTCTGATGGTTCTGTAGTGTTAGCAACACCAGAGTTGCAGATCTGGTTTCAGAATGGGGCCCCACATAATACATGTTGATTGTGAATCAGTTTGGATCAAAACCTCTGCTAAATGACTGTGTATTATATCAAATGCAGAACTGTTCGGTCACTGTACCTAGTCTGCCTATTTTTACTCCTCAGAGGGCAGAATACTAGGGTTTGGAGTTGTCCGAAACTTCACGATACTTAGGTGCCAATATGATATGTATTGCTATTCGATACTGTGATTTTATTGCAATTTGATGTTCCAAACATATTGCTCACCATATGTCTGCTGCAGAAATATCCCTATATGAAACTGTATTGATCCGCCCCATCACTACAGAATACTGTACGTGGCCCTTTGAAGCTTGTAGGGGCTCTTAGACTCGCTCTGCTTTTACTATGTACCCATTATCCCTCGCTTCACTTTCCTCCAACAAACAAAAGGTGCCATTTGCCATCAGCTTGTTTGCGGGAAAGTCAGTCAGGAAACAACGTATTCAAGCCTGGCCAAAGGCTGAGGATCAATGTCTCCTGTGATTTAGCTCAAGGAGACTTAAGATGGTTAGACTGATACTTGTTGGCCTGTGTTCCTCTCATACTCACTCTCTCTATTCTACCCCCCTACCTGACATTATCCATCTCCTTTTCTCTACCTCTACCCCCCTCCTCCTCCTTTCTCCATCCCATGTCAAACCAGCAGCAAACTCAGATCCCAGACTACGCTGAGCTGATTGTGAAGTTCCTGGAGGCCTTGATTGACCGCTACCTGCCTGGTACAGAGGAGGAGAGGAGCGAGGAGCAGCTCCGTACCCCCACCTCGCCCTACCCCCCCGTCACCCAGAGCCAGCTCAGCATCACCGCGAACCTCAACCTCTCCAACTCCATGACCTCCCTGGCCACCTCGCAGCACTCCCCAGGTTAGCAGAGTATACACACGTGGACACAATACAATATAGTCAACTGGAGACCAGCACCCCTGGAACACACCACTTATCCATACCGGCAGACACACAAATACACAACTAACATCATACTTATGATGAAGGCTGAGTCCTACAAATGTAAGGTGTTCTGTAGAGTATCTCGAAGCAAGCAAAGTGTGTAGGTGCTGTTGCTGTGGGTTATTTCTAGGTGTCCCGCTAGCTTTCTCTACATCCCAAACTGATGCTTAGAGCTCTTCGCACAATTTGAGGATGCTGCTGCTGTGCGTGAAAGATATCACGTTTCAATATGTCAGAAAAGCTCTGCGAGATTTTAACTATTGCCAAAAACAACAAAATGATTTGCCGAAATGTATTTTGTTTGAAATATGCAGGGTGAGGAAAGGCACCATCAAACATTTCAGACATTTCCACTCTCTTTCTGGGTCTGGTCTGTGTAACCTCCCCATCATGCTCTACTTGCTGTGGTGTGCTGGTGTAGTCTAGACGGTCCCCAACTCTGTCCCAGCCCGAGCCGTCGGACGAGACGACGCCACCCAAAACGTCTGGTACAAATCACAACCATAGAGCCTCCCTGGGGCTCCTAACGCTATCCCCAGCCAAGTCTGTAGTTTGCAAACAGTGGTAGCTCCCATCACGTGTCCATTTCTGTCTGCTGTTCTCACTATGCTAGCTGCTAGCTTTTAGAATCACCTAGCTAATACCAGTGTTTTTGTTATTAGTGCTATGTATTTGTACTATATTGCTGAAGTAGATGCAATATTTTGTTAGCCTTTCCACAAAAAAAGATATACATTTAATTCTTAGTAGCCGTTAATATAGTTATTCATGCCATTTAAAACACCACCCCTAGAAAATAAAATACAAATAGAAATGCCACCCGTTATTGCATTACACTCTGTTTCTGGTTACTTTTCAACTGTCTGTATCTAAAAACTATTTAATCCGAAAACCACCTGATTTGAAATCTCGTCATTGCTTCATGTCAATGCTGAAGGTCCATCTTGCTGTCTGTTGTTCATTTTTTCATTCAGTGTATTTGACTCTCATTCTCTCCCTGTTTTTGTTCTGTTACCCTTGTTTTAATGTGTTTCTCATCTTTGTCCTTAGTTGCTGTGGACATTAATTCTTGTTTCTATCTTTCTCTCTGTGAAGCCTCTCTGCCTTGCTCTAAGTCAGCTGTTTTTGCGCCACATCTCCTCCTCCCAGGTACTCTTGCTCTTTGACCTTGTGACCCCCGAGGTCATGCAAACTCATCCCCTTCAGTAAAAAAATAACTAATCCAATGTGAAAAGGGAGAGACCCACTAACTGTACCCAGTGCCAGAATAGCAATTTAAAGTCTGCCACCCACTGCCAAGCAAAGAGTAATCCATTGGTAATCGTGTTGTTTGTGCTGGTGTGGTTGTAAGAAAGGAGTAAGGAGCTGGGGCAGAATCCCCATTCAACAATAAAAGGCTTTTTAGAGGGTAAATTGTGCTCTGTCTGAAGCTGGAGATGAGTTCATTCAGGGTGAGATTATGCCTTTAGTTTTATACCAAAGCTATGGCACAGCGCCATCTGCTGTTCAACAGTGGTATTGAATCTGAGTGACTGACTACGAATGACTCTCCCCTCCCTTCTCTTCTTCCCGCTCTCTTCTCTTCTTTCCTCTGTCCAGGCGTGGATAAAGAGAATGTGCAGCTCTCCCCCAGTGCGGCTCTATCCACCAGTGGACGGACCCGCCATGGCTCTGCCAGTCAGGTGCAGAAACAGCGCAGCGCAGGTAGCTTCAAGAGGCCTTGCGTCAATAAGATGGTATGAGACAAAGAGATAGGAAGAGAGTGAGAGATGGAGAGAACAATAGCCATCCAAAGGCCCAACATGCAACACATCTTGCTGCACTCCTCTTTTTACCCTTTTTGTTTTGGTGTTTTTATGATGAATGGTGAAGTCAACCTGAGGATCAGTGTTGTATTGGGGAAGTAGTTGCATGCGTCTCTGTGTTCTCCTTTGTTTGTCTTGCGTCTGGAGTGTTGCAACACGAGAGATGGCTTAAGTTGTTATTCACGTACAGAAATGTGGTCCCGGTTTTAAAAATGTATTTTTAGCCATTAAAAGGCCTGAAACTGTCAAGGTGACTGAAATAAGCTGTTGAATTGTCAATGAATCCAGGTCCATATATAATGTATTCAGTGTAAGAACTGGACAACATGATGTTTGGTGAGTGCTGCATTGTGTGACATAGGAAGATGACTGGGCGAATCAATGTGGGCGTCCTTGTTGGACCATTATGACATCATCGTGCCCAGGGGAGGAAAAGAAATGGAGGATTTTGGACCTGTATACTGAAGGACAGCCTCTTGCCTCCGCTCCAACCCCACGGTCTACTCCAAAACAACCCCACTACCGCCTTCACACAGCAAGGCTGCAGCAGCCATTCTCCACTTCCATCTATGCAGGGTAGCTCAAATTACCAACCAACGGATGGATAATCATGCTGTTAGCAAAACCTTCTATCCACAGTCTTGAAACCTGGATTTGGACACACATTATCATTTTGATTCTTCCCAGTTGTGTACATATGTATGTATATAGATGTACAGAAAGGATATACATTATATAACTAGTCCAAATAATAATACTAATAATTGGGTTGTTTTATCCATGGTGTGCCTTCGTCAGGGTTTTCCAATGTGAATAATTATGTGTGAAATAAAGAAGCCTTTCTTGGGGAAAAGAACAGGTACTAATCATCGACTATTATGTTGACTCTCTGTAGAGCTGCTCGTTAACTGTATGTCATGATAGTCAAATGTACAATCACCAATAATACCCTGCTGCCTGGAAGTATTTAACCTGTACAGATGGATAGTCCTCACTAAATATTGAAGTTATTCCTTTTGAAACGTTTGCCATGCAAGAATATGAATTTCAAGACACTAGATAAGACTACGCAACCTTGTAAATATTGAAAGGCCTTTATTGAGTTGTATCATGTTTTCTCTATATTGCATTTGGATTCGTTTACAGTTCCGACCGTGACTAGGAAAATTAAGTAATGTGCACAAAAATTGCCAAAACCCATCACTAATAGCAACTATGTGAATACTTAAATTGTCATGACATTGATCACAATATTTAAATCTACCACCTGTCTAAGATTATTCTTAAATAAAGGTTAAATAAGTTAATTTGTTTAGTTAAAGGTTCAATTTAGGTTAAAGGTGAAATAAAAAAGTAAAGCATTAACAAAAAAAAGTTAAATAAAGGTTTAATTTAAAATAAATGTGTGATACAGATTACATAATTGATCGTTTTGAAGTTCTGGTTTGATAAGATGCCAATATGTTCTCCTGATTTCCTGTTCACGCACATGGGTGTCTCTTTCTCTGGTTGAATGAAGTCTACCTATGAATTTTCTCCTATCGCCAAATGAAAGGTAGTGAGGGAAATGAGGGCGGCCATTACTTTGTTGTCTGAAGGTTGTTGTTCCTCCTGTAAAGTACCAGCCTCATTCACTCACTTCCCCTTCATCCTAACCTTTCCATTTGTGCAGATCCATAAGGTAGATGCTATATGGTGGAAGTTCCACCATTACACTGCATATACCCATCTGCATTCCAGACCCTTTGGATCTGCAGACATGGAGGGGTAGATGTTTGGAACGGTGGTTACTTAAGTCTTTGGGACAGGACATCAATCCCAGACGCTCTTGCAGCAGATGCAGGAACACTGCACAAAAGACTAGCTTGCACTATGGGAAGGAGGATTCTTTGTATTTGGTTTCCCACTTCACTACATGTTGTGTTTAAATGTCATTGTGACAAATTAATGTCCCCATATGGCACTGCAGCTTCCACAGGATCATCCTCTCAAAGGAAAGGGCCCAATCCTTACTTGATGCGTGCATGCAAATCTCCCATATATATCAATGCATGGTGCTTTAGATGAAAGTGCCAGTTGGCTTTCTTCCCAGTTGGTTTACCTCTAATACCTGAGTCCCTGTGTACCTCTTCAGAAAGTCATACCTGAGTCCCTGTGTACCTCTTCAGAAAGTCATACCTGAGTCCCTGTGTACCTCTTCAGAAAGTCATACCTGAGTCCCTGTGTACCTCTTCAGAAAGTCATACCTGAGTCTCTGTGTACCACTCCAGAAAGTCATACCTGAGTCCCTGTGTACCACTCCAGAAAGTCATACCTGAGTCCCTGTGTACCTCTTCAAAAAGTCATACCTGAGTCCCTGTGTACCTCTTCAGAAAGTCATACCTGAGTCTCTGTGTACCACTCCAGAAAGTCATACCTGAGTCCCTGTGTACCACTCCAGAAAGTCATACCTGAGTCCCTGTGTACCACTCCAGAAAGTCATACCTGAGTCCCTGTGTACCACTCCAGAAAGTCATACCTGAGTCCCTGTGTACCACTCCAGAAAGTCATACCTGAGTCCCTGTGTACCACTCCAGAAAGTCATACCTGAGTCCCTGTGTACCACTCCAGAAAGTCATACCTGAGTCCCTGTGTACCACTCCAGAAAGTCATACCTGAGTCCCTGTGTACCACTCCAGAAAGTCATACCTGAGTCCCTGTGTACCACTCCAGAAAGTCATACCTGAGTCCCTGTGTACCACTCCAGAAAGTCATACCTGAGTCCCTGTGTACCACTCCAGAAAGTCATACCTGAGTCCCTGTGTACCACTTCAGAAAGTCATACCTGAGTCCGTGTGTACCACTCCAGAAAGTCATACCTGAGTCCCTGTGTACCACTCCAGAAAGTCATACCTGAAGCCCTGTATGCCACTTCAGAAAAGATTGGACACAGTTAAATATGTGAGTGCGTACCATTCTAATTTAAGTTATTGACCCATACATTTGGCCAAATTGTTTCCAGACATTTCTGTGGAATAGCCTTAGTTGTACTCCTGTTGTTTTTTATTTCAAATTTCCCCTGAATATATTTATGAAGGATGCAGGTGTGGTTTACCACCCATGGAAACTGTTTGAATTGAACAAAGGAGTGAATGAGGAAAGGAAGAGACAGGACTTCAAGTGTTACTGACTATATTTGTAAAGGGAAAACTGAAATATACACTACATGACCAAAAGTATGTGGACACCTGCTCGTTGAACATCTCATTCCAAAGTCATGGGGCATTAATATGGAGTTGGTGCTATAAAAGCCTCCGCTCTTCTGGGAAGGCTTTCCACTAGATGTTGGAACATTGCTGTGGGGACTTGCTTCCATTCAACCACAAGCATTAGTGAGGTCGGGCACTGATGTTGGGCAATTAGGCCTGGCTCGCAGTCTGTTTAAATTCATCCCAAAGGTGTTCGTTGTGGTCAGGGCTCTGTGCAGGCCAGTCAAGTTGTTCCACACCGATTTTTGACAAACCACGGGGACATTGTCATTTTGGAACAGAGAAGGGCCTTCCCCAAACTGTTGCCACAAAGTTGGAAGCACAGAATTGTCTAGAATGTCTAGTATGCTGTAGCGTTAAGATTTCCCTTCACTGGAACTAAGGGGCCTAGCCCAAACCATGAAAAACAGCCCCAGACCATTATTCCTCCTCAATCAAACTTTCCAGTTGGCACTATGCATTCAGGCAGGTAGCGTTCTGCTGGCATCCTCCAAACCCAGATTTGTCCTTCGGACTGCCAGATGGTGAAGCGTGATTCATTCCTCCAAAGAACACGTTTCCACTGCTCCAGAGTACAATGCGGCAAGCTTTAGACCACTCCAGCCGACGCTTGGCATTGTGCATGGTGATCTTAGGCTTATGTGTGACTGCTCGGCCATGGAAACCTATTTCATGAAGCTTCCAACAAAAAGTTATTGTGCTGACGTTGCTTCCAAAGGCAGTTTGGAATTCGGTAGGGAGTGTTGCAACCACGCTATGCGCTTCAACACTCGACGGTCCCGTTCTGTGAGCTTGTGGCCTACCACTTTGCGGCTGAGCTGTTGTTGCTCCTAGACCTTTCCACTTCACAATAACAGCACTTACAGTTGACCGGGGCAACTCTGGCAGGACAGCAATTTGACGAACTGACTTGTTGGAAAGGTGGCCTCCTATGACGGTGCCACGTTGAAAGTCACTGAGCTCTTCAGTAAGGCCATTCTACTGCCAATGTTTGTCTATGGAGATTGTATGGCTATGCGCTCAATTTTATACACCTGTCAGCAACATGCAATTTACTCAATTAAAAATCAAGGTGTATGTATGCATTGTTTTTGAATCCCTGTGACCACTAAGATTAGACAACTGTCAGGACAAATAGTTTGGGTGAATTCAACAACAGAGTAACTGTCAGAAGAACATGTCAGTTTTTAATAGCTGCCTTCAGGATCTAGGATGGCCACTTGGTGTCCATCGGGATGACAAGGACATATATTGTGAGTAACCATAGACTCTAATGAGTGGTTGACATGCGCTATTCTGATTCACAGTGAAGGGTTTTGTGGAGTTAAATATCCTCAAATGTGGCATGTTTTATTGATGTGCAACATCTTTGTCTCTAGAGTGTTGGTGGATGTTTTTTTAAGCAGAATGTTCAACTCTGTTAATATTTTCTGTACAATTAAAAAAAACAAAAAAACGTATATTTCCTACACTGTAAATGTGTGATATTGTATAATTTAGCTTTTTTTGTAAAGCAGTAAGTTGCTGTATATTGTGTGAAAAATACACCTAATTATTCCAGTGTTAGTAATAAAAGTTTAGCACTACTTATTAAAAGCCATGATTTTATTTTTTTTACACAATCTGAAGTTATGGGTAGTAGAAGTGCTCATGAACTAAATATACTATGCCGAGGACAACCTATACCTATGGGACAATCACAATTGCGTACTCCTCTCGTCCCCTCCTCATTGAAGTAAAAGTTCAGAGGGGAGGGACTTCTAGCTTTCTCATCCAATGGTTTTTGAGGAGGCGAGGAGAGGACGCAAGAAGGATGTCATTGAGATTCTCCCACAGGTTGGTGGCTCCTTGTTTGGGGAGGACGGGCTCTTGGTAATGGCTGTAGCGGAATCAGTGGAATGGTATCAACTACATGGTTTCCATGTGTTTGATTCCATTCCTTTACTCCGTTCCAGACATTTATGAGCCGTCCACCCCTCAGCAGCCTCTGGACTTCTCCCCATGTCCAATGAGACAGAGGCCATGTACAGCGAGGAAGTCAGTTTCATGTGAAAGGATATTTAGTTAAAGAACTACTCAGAGATAATTGTGTCCTTAGTTACAATAAAACTTCACTGCATCTGCATGACCCCGCGAGACTACCGTCTCTTGTCATCGCCCTTCTGCATCATTATCGCGAGGTTTGATCAGCTGTTAGGTCTGTTTTTAGAGTCTAGTGGTTGGATAGTCAACACGTGGGGGGATAGAGAAAGAGAGACAGTGTAGGGGGGCACACGTTGGGATTGAGTCGGGCCCGGAATACTTACGTTTATAACACGATACTTTAATTCACCGTGGCGGCGCGGAGGACGCTTGTATACTGTAAGTATTGTCCAGGGCTGCTAATGTAAAATTGACAGCCGGAGACCCACATAAGATGTCAGTTTGATATGTAGCCTGGCTAGCTACATCAATGTAACAATCTAGAGTTGTTATGCCAGTTGGCTACAATTTTACACTACAATAAATGGAACAGTCGTCGTTTCGCTAAATTAGTTACAAATGTATCATTCTAGAAATGTGCAGCCACTGAAGCCCTTGTCATTGAATACATGTTGCACGTAGTTATCGAACTATGTAGTTTATTCGGCGTCCTAAAATGACAATGCACTCAACATATAAATCACAATTTTGTGTCCATGAGTTTGCTTGGACGGATCATGTTAATTGCTAACAAACAAGGTGGTTATCCACGATGTCCAGCTAGCAAGCTAACGAACGTTTCGAGGCCCACGCTGCAGAGTTAGCCTAGCATTGCCAGGCTAACCTACATGACTACTACAATATCATAATGCACAATATATGCGACGTTTGGTCACGATCTACTCGACTGCCAGGACACAATTTAAATGTTACGGTAGCGGAACAGTTTGCCGCGTGCCTCGCAGTAACATTGTGAATGAAGTGTCAGAGTTCAGACTCAACGAAAATGGCTAACCGTAGCCTAATGCTTAATTAGGCACATAAATGTACTGTTTCGCCAAGATCTCGAATATATCGTGTTTGGTTAAATCATTTAAAGTCATTATGATTTAACTCGTTTTAAATGGTGTTTATTGTTACAATAGTGTTGGGCTACCCGGCAAACATACATTGCAAATCATCATGCGTTGCGGCCTACCATGCTTTTATCACACTCGGTGTAGGTCATAGCTAGCAAGTTACCTAGCCCAAACACTCTGCCCTTATGCAGCTATTGCACAAGCACTGGGAGCCTCGAAACTTTGCCATTTGTCAGTCTCTGCTCTGGAATGACAAGTATTTGCTATAGGTTGTCAAGTAGCGGTGCACAGGCTATTTCTGAAGCCCAATAACGTCGACGCAAATATAGCCTGCTCAATCAACCATCAAATATTCCCTGAAACGTTCATTGAGGCCCGGTTTTATAGGACACACTCAGTGTACAATGGAACTGTAATGTAAATATTCTCCATCACATTTGTGTAAACTGCTATGGGATTAATTCTCCTCGTGGGATTGCTTACAGTTGAGGACTAGAAAGCTCTCGACTGGGGGAGAAGCATTATAATCGTAGGTCTTTTACAAGGTTGCCTCGTATTCCCAATGCAGCATCGCTGTGTAATAACTGCTCGTGCTCAGCGCATTGTATGGTTTGTAACATGTAAAGCAAATACCGAGTGACCCTTCCCTTATCTACCTCCAAGGTCGTACAGCAGCGCAGCTTGATTATTTCGAGTCTCCAGTAAGTAGGCATGCCTATGCAGGCGGTGGAGTGAAACGCGCACACATGGCGAGTGTGCGCAGAGAAAGATAGTGACCAAATCCTTTTATTAGGCGACTGGACTAACTTTGTGTAGTGGGCGTTGTTTATTCTAACCTTGTCAAAGGTGAATGTCAGAACAACTCATGACACACAGGATTGTTTTAATGCACTCTAGCGACTTTTGAACTTTTCCTTTTGAAAAACAATATCCAGTATAGATACAGTAAATCAAATCAAATCAAATTTTATTAGTCACATACACATGGTTAGCAGATGTTAATGCGAGTGTAGCGAAATGCTTGTGCTTCTAGTTCCGACAATGCAGTAATAACAAGTAATCTAACCTAACAATTCCACAACTACTACCTTATACATGCAAGTGTAAAGGGATAAAGAATATGTACATAAAGATATATGAATGAGTGATGGTACAGAACGGCATAGGCAAGATGCAGTAGATGGTATAGAGTACGGTATATACATATGAGATGAGTACTGTAGGGTATGTAAACATAAAGTGGCATAGTTTAAAGTGGCTAGTGGTACATGTATTACATAAAGATGGCAAGATGCAGTAGATGATATAGAGTACAGTATATACATATACATATGAGATGGGTAATGTAGGGTATGTAAACATTATATTAGGTGGCATTGTTTAAAGTGGCTAGTGGTACATTTTTACATAATTTCCATCAATTCCCATTTTTAAAGTGGCTGGAGTTGAGTCAGTATGTTGGCAGCGGCCGCTAAATGTTAGTGGTGGCTGTTTAACAGTCTGATGGCCTTGAGATAGAAGCTGTTTTTCAGTCTCTCGGTCCCTGCTTTGATGCACCTGTACTGACCTCGCCTTCTGGATGATAGCGGGGTGAACAGGCAGTGGCTTGGGTGGTTGTTGTCCTTGATGATCTTTATGGCCTTCCTGTGACATCGGGTGGTGTAGGTGTCCTGGAGGGCAGGTAGTTTGCCCCCGGTGATGCGTTCTGCAGACCTCACTACCCTCTGGAGAGCCTTACGGTTGTGGGCGGAGCAGTTGCCGTACCAGGCGGTGTTACAGCCCGACAGGATGCTCTCGATTGTGCATCTGTAGAAGTTTGTGAGTGCTTTTGGTGACAAGCCGAATTTCTTCAGCCTCCTGAGGTTGAAGAGGCGCTGCTGCGCCTTCTTCACAACGCTGTCTGTGTGGGTGGACCAATTCAGTTTGTCCGTGATGTGTACACCGAGGAACTTAACTTTCCACCTTCTCCACTACTGACCCGTCGATGTGGATAGGGGGGTGCTCCCTCTGCTGTTTCCTGAAGTCCACAATCATCTCCTTTGTTTTGTTGACGTTGAGTGTGAGGTTATTTTCCTGACACCACACTCCGAGGGCCCTCACCTCCTCCCTGTAGGCCGTCTCGTCTTTGTTGGTAATCAAGCCTACCACTGTAGTGTCGTCCGCAAACTTGATGATTGAATTGGAGGCGTGCATGGCAACGCAGTCGTGGGTGAACAGGGAGTACAGGAGAGGGCTCAGAACGCACCCTTGTGGGGCCCCAGTGTTGAGGATCAGCGGGGTGGAGATGTTGCTACCTACCCTCACCACCTGGGGGGGGCCCGTCAGGAAGTCCAGGACCCAGTTGCACAGGGCGGGGTCGAGACCCAGGGTCTCGAGCTTGATGACGAGTTTGGAGGGTACTATGGTGTTAAATGCTGAGCTGTAGTCGATGAACAGCATTCTCACATAGGTATTCCTCTTGTCCAGATGGGTTAGGGCAGTGTGCAGTGTGGTTGCGATTGCGTCGTCTGTGGACCTATTGGGTCGGTAAGCAAATTGGAGTGGGTCTAGGGTGTCCGGTAGGGTGGAGGTGATATGGTCCTTGACTAGTCTCTCAAAGCACTTCATGATGACGGAAGTGAGTGCTACGGGGCGGTAGTCGTTTAGCTCAGTTACCTTAGCTTTCTTGGGAACAGGAACAATGGTGGCCCTCTTGAAGCATGTGGGAACAGCAGACTGGGATAAGGATTGATTGAATATGTCCGTAAACACACCAGCCAGCTGGTCTGCACATGCTCTGAGGACGCGGCTGGGAATGCCGTCTGGGCCTGCAGCCTTGCGAGGGTTAACACGTTTAAATGTTTTACTCACCTCGGCTGCAGTGAAGGAGAGCCCGCAGGTTTTGGTAGCGGGCGTGTCAGTGGCACTGTATTGTCCTCAAAGCGGGCAAAAAAGTTATTTAGCCTGTCTGGGAGCAAGACATCCTGGTCCGCGACGGGGCTGGTTTTCTTTTTGTAATCCGTGATAGACTGTAGACCCTGCCACATACCTCTTGTGTCTGAGCTGTTGAATTGCGATTCTATTTTGTCTCTGTACTGGGACTTTGCCTGTTTGATAGCCTTGCGGAGAGAATAGCTACACTGTGTGTATTCGGTCATGTTTCCGGTCACCTTGCCCTGGTTAAAAGCAGTGGTTTGCGCTTTCAGTTTCATGCGAATGCTGCCGTCAATCCACGGTTTCTGGTTTGGGAATGTTTTAATCGTTGCTGTGGGTACGACATCGTCAATGCACTTCCTAATGAACTCGCTCACCGAATCAGCATATTCTTCAATGTTGTTGTTGGACGCAATGCGGAACATATTCCAATCCGCGTGATCGAAGCAGTCTTGAAGCGTGGAATCAGATTGGTCGGACCAGCGTTGAACAGACCTGAGCGCGGGGGCTTGTTGTTTTAGTTTCTGTTTGTAGGCTGGAATCAACAAAATGGAGTCGTGGTCAGCTTTTCCGAAAGGAGGGCGGGGGAGGGCCTTATATGCGTCGCGGAAGTTAGTATAACAATGATCCAGGGTTTTACCAGCCCTGGTAGCACAATCGATATGCTGATAGAATTTAGGGAGTTTTGTTTTTAGATTAGCCTTGTTAAAATCCCCAGCTACGATGAATGCAGCCTCAGGGTGTGTGGTTTCCAGTTTACAGAGAGTCAGATAGAGTTCGTTCAGGGCCATCGATGTGTCTGCTTGGGGGGGAATATATACGGCTGTGATTATGATCGAAGAGAATTCCCTTGGTAGATAATGCGGTCGACATTTGATTGTGAGGAGTTCTAGATCAGGTGAACAGAATGACTTGAGTTCCTGTGTGTTGTTATGATGATCACACCACGTCTCGTTAATCATGAGGCATACCCCCCCGCCCCTCTTCTTACCAGAAAGATGTTTGTTTCTGTCGGCGCAATGCGTGAAGAAACCAGCTGGCTGCACCGACTCCGTTAGCGTCTCTTGAGTTAGCCATGTTTCCGTGAAGCAGAGCACGTTGCAATCCCTGATGTCTCTCTGGAATGTTACCCGTGCTCGGATTTCATCAACCTTATTGTCAAGAGACTGGACATTGGCGAGTAGTATGCTAGGGAGTGGAGCGCGATGTGCCCGTCTCCGAAGCCTGACCAGGAGACCGCTACGTTTGCCCCTTTTACGGCGTCGCGTAGGGTCGCCGGCTGGGATCAGATCCATTGTATTGGGTGGAAGGCAAACCACTGGATCCGTTTCGGGAAAGTCATATTCCTGGTAGGAACGATGGTTTGTTGACGTTAATCGTATATTCAGTAGTTCCTCCCGACTGTATGTAATGAAACCTAAGATCACCTGGGGTACCAATGTAAGAAATAACACATAAAAAAACAAAATACTGCATATTTTCCAAGGAACGCGAAGCGAGGCGGCCATCTCGGTCGGCGCCGGAAGTCAGTCAATGTACATGCGTAATGTTACACCAAAATATGTTTTGAGCAGAATAGTGTTTTTTTTAGACACAACCGCAAACTTGAAGGAGTTGGTCTGATGGGTGCACTCTGTCATCAGCATCCAGCTTGTACGAACTATAGAGGATCAATAGACCACTAAAGAGGAAAGGCCCACCTGTCTAGTGCCATGTCATGAGGATACCTGGACTACCTGTTGAGATGTGCTTTTGGTTAGGTAAATCAGGTGATACATTAGTTAAAAAGGAGTCGGGTGCGTCTTTAGCTAGCAAGGTGTCATGGACATTCAGTAGGGTCTCGCTTGTTAAACTAGTCTGCATAACTAGAGGAATCTATGATGAACCAGCCTTGAGGTCCAGCATATAAAGTGATACTAGTTCCAGCACGTTGCCTAATCCAACGTCGTATGATTTTATAGTGTGGCGTGTGTATTTTACTAAAGCCTTACTCCGCAAGATGCCCCTATTTGGCCTTGTGCAAAACTGACGTAGCCTTGATCAGTTTACTGTTTCATTCACATTAGATATCTTCCACCATGTTGGTGGTTAGTATTAGACGAATAATGTTGTCATGGTTATTAATCAGTCAATTTTAAGTTAAATGGTGCTGACTACATTGGCTATTCAGGATGAGGAAAATCATTGAATGTCATTATAAATCCAGACATTGTTTTGACAAGGCTGGAACAGGGAAACTGGTGTGGGGCTAGCCTCAAATGCACAACTGCCAGGGATAGGATTCCTCTGCTCTGCCTTATCAATCTGATGGTTGCTCAAGTTATAAACTCCGTTGGTGTTGTGATGAAGAGTCTTGCAACTTGCAATCTATTCAGTTAAATAACACTCTCCAGCACAATATTCTTAAAATGCATCTTAATATCATATAATGCCACTGTTCGTTAATTTCTATGATATTAGACCTTCAATCCAATGTCTTCCATTCAACATTTGATCAGAAAATCCTATACATATCAATGTGAAACTCCTAAAGCTTTCTGCTTCTGCTTTTCTACCCAGTTTAATTGAGAGAACTGTTGTGCTGTGCAGGCCACCTAGTTTTTACATTTTTAAATGTAACCTTTTAACTAGGCAAGTCAATTTAGAACAAATTCTTATTGACAATGACTGCATTCACCGGCCAAACCCGGACTACTTGGCCTTATGTGACTCCCAATCACAGCCGGTTGTGTTACAGCCTGGATATATGACAGTGACATGTTTGTTTTTGTCTACCCTGGGGGCAGATGTTATGGTTAGCTGGTTACATAGGGATGCTTAAGAAGCCACAACTGGGCAAGGTGGTGTCATAGTGGTGGTGGGGCTGCTCTGGGACAGGGAGGGGGTGGTCCTGCCAGTCTTGCGCTGTGTGACTAATGCTGATTGACCCCCATCTAATCCCTGTCCTTCAACCATGAAGTCCCAGTGACTCCTGCTCCCCCCACATCACTGCCCTACTCTATCCCGCCTACAGGAATCCACCATTGGAATTCTGGAAAGCCCCTCATGTCAAAATATGATGAAGCAAATTGTTTTTGTGGCTGGCTTTGTCTCCAGTCTGCTAGTTTAGATGTTGAATAATGTTTTTAGAATGCATACATTTGTTACAAAGGTGAGAGGACTGATGATGGCACTGTGTTTTTCAGCCTACACAAGGTATTTAGTTAGCCAAAGAAGCATACTACAATAGTTTGGATATATGGTAATTATATAAGATAAGGCTACATAATGTATTTCATTTCCTTATGGACACTATTGAAATGGACAGCAAGGGATGTATAATTTACTAACCAGGTCCATGCACCTTGCCATTCACTGTGGATCATGCACCGATGCTCTGTTTTGATAAACTACTGGCTCATGGCGAATCGGGAGAACAGGTTTTGGAATGTGGAGGTGCTAAGGCTGCGTTGACACAGGCAGCCCAAAAAATGTGTCCTGCTAATTGGTCTTTTGACCGATCAGATCTGAACAATATCCTATGTGAGATTGGTCAAAATACCTATTAGTGGGGAAATGATCAGAAATGGACTGACTGTGTAAACGCTTCATTGGTGAACTTGTCTAATAAGAAACCCTTGTTTTTGATCTCTGCCCTACTGAAAATGACCCAATCTTGGTTTCTCTGGAGGCATTTGAAGCCTACCTGTTTTTCCCTGCACATCAATACCTTTACTTGGGTGGGTGTTAGGGCGGCCCACAATTCACCTCTCCTAATCCCATGTCATTCATCTCGGAGCCTCTTATAGGTGCATAAGCTCTGTAAAACAAGAGGCTCGTTGAGGTTCTCACGCCTTCCGTATTGCCAGGTGTGGAAGTTTCTAGGAAGTCATTAGTGTGTTGCTTCTGCTGCCCTCTGCTGTGTGCTGTTGTCCTTTGAACAGGTTAAATATGTAATGGACTCATACAAATGGCCCTGGAAGGTCCTCATTTTTAAACCATTGCCTAAGCAAATGGCTAATATCAATGGGACAAGTTTCTGCTCATTGGAAAGTCAAGTCCTCCTCAGTTGTGGGTTATGAAGGAACTGAACTATGGTTAAAACCGCATTGATTAGCGTCTCCTCACACACAGCCACTCTGTGAATGTGACCTTTCATGTACCCTACCTGTACAGTGCAGACTGACACTGGCTTTGTCAGTTCCAGCTTCACAGTGTTCTGCACGTTCCAGGCCATAGAGTTTAAAGTCCAGGTTCATGTTGACCCAGACCTGGCTCCTGTGTATGTGCCTGCTGTGTGTATTGGTGCTTGCTAAGGGGCAGTGGAAGCCTAGCCGTCACACACCCTAGTAGGCTGGGAGAAGGAAGAAGAGGGGGGGGGGGGCAGCTGAAGGAGTCACCCCTGTGATGCATTCCTTCCTTCTACAGTCTGGGTCTGTTAAGGAAAGGCATGCACGGACTTCCTTTTTTAACATTGAGTGCTTCGACCAATCAGCAGTGGAGGAGCTGGGCATGCCCAGTAGGTACAGGGAGGTTAAACATTAGCCCTGATGGTGGCACAGCGGCTTCTCCTGCTAGGAACTAGGTCTTTGTGTTGCAGCTTGGTTTAGTTCAGAAGTAGAAACAAATATTACTTCAAGCCACAGGAATGGGAATGTCTCTGTGTTTGAACGTTTCTCAATGAGGCAATAGAAAACCGTGGCGTGACCAATGTCCGCTATCGGGCTTTTACAGGCATGTGTATGTTCATTCATGTCAAAAGGAGTATATTATGTTCAGGCCACTGTGACTTTGTTCACCAGGAGCTGTTGACAAAAGTTCTGTGTCAGTGTCGTATGCATCCAAAAGCATTGTGTAGCTCATCAAGTGGGTGTGGTGGTGTGAGAGAGATTTTTTGGCATGAATGACGTCACTACTCGACTAAGTCATTTGTTAGTCTAGGCCTTTTCTCAGGACTAACGCCTCATCAGGTTTCATTACTGTCGTTTCTTTGAAGCTCTGCTCGCACCTGTTAACAACCATGATAGTTTCTAAAGTATTTATTTCTTTAAAGCCTTTTTGTCCAGTATTTTTAGCTATCATAGGACAGTTTCCTTATGATCATCACATGTTGTTCTCCCAGTGACGTTCTTATTGTCAGAGCTGTGTGAACAGGGCTGAAACCTTTTGAATCGATTTGCCACTCGCACACCCTTCTAGTGGGTGTGACTACACATGTACACACTACAGTGCTATAGTGTACTTGCTATAGTCTTTACACTATCATAATACCCAGAGATACTTTTTGGGGCTAAGTGTCAACCAAGACCCTTAGGCTATTCAAAATGTTAGCCAGTTTGTCTTAATATCCTATTTAACATTATAGTCCTGATCTCAAAATAAGTGAAAGTGAAAGATGCACATATCTCCCTCCAATAAGTTAACCTCTGCCTTTCTCACTCTCTCTCTCCCTCCACATACAGGTGTAGTTGCTAGGGTCCTGAGGAGATGCCACTGAGGTTCCGGTCTATTGTCCCGTACACGCTGCCTGGAGTGCTGGCGCTTATAGGCTGGTGGTGGTACATCTCACGCAAGAAAGAGCGAATCACCAACCACGACAGCGAAGAGGGAGCAGCGGCCATGGGCCTGCTGACGTCCCCGGCTCTCAGTGAGGGCAGCAACGGCCTGGTAGAGAAAGGGACAGTGTCCCCCTGCATTACCCCCACAACCAGCAGCTGTAGAGAGAGAACAGCCAGCGGCAGAGTCAGACCATCCAAGGCTAAAGAGCAACGGTCAACAGAACAGGAGGTCGTTGCACAGATTCACATCGCGGCCATTAAGGCCGAGGCAGTAGAGGTACAGACTACATCCTGTTCACCTACAGAGAGGGCCTCTCACCACCCAGACAGCGCCAGCGCAGTCACAGACCCTGGTGTAGATAGCTGCCGACAGACATCCAGGAGCAGTTCTCCCCCAACCTCGTCTTTACCAACACAGACCAGGGAGGAGAGCTCGGGCCCCCCGGGAGAACACTGGGTCACTGTGCAGAGCCCGCCAGCCACCATTGCCTTGGTTACAGTGCCGGTGAAATCAACAGTTACCGAGCAGGTCCCTGCTCCAGTGGAGGCCATCTCCACAGCATCAGAAGCACTTGTACTCTCCCAGACGGCCCACGCCACGACTAGTTCCTCCATAGCAGCAGACCTGACGAATGCAGAGAGGCCCGATCCAGAGGGAGAGGTGGCAGCAGTGGCCTTCACCCAGAACCTGCTGGTGCAGCTAGTGGCTAAAGATTTACTTCCGGTCACCTCCAGCAGTACCAAAGATGAGCTGCCCTCCTCGCCTGTCATCTCAGCTGAGATGCCGGCCCGGGCTCTGAAAGTAGTCATACATGAACCTCTCTTTCCAGAGACCCCCACATCATTGCAGGGCTCCTACCATGCCGTCATCACCAGCACTCTGGCCTCCCCAGCCCAAGGCCACCAGCAAGAGAAAGGGGCACCTGGCAGCACTGAGGAGCTGGAGTACCTGGCAGCAGGTCTGATCACTGAGGTCATCTCTGCAGCCACCCAGGAGGTCCTCAGTGTTACCTCCTGTCCAGAGACCTGGCTCGGTCAATCCGCCACCGAGCACAGCTTCAGAAGCACCCCACTGGCCAATGGGAGGCCATGCTCTGAGCAAGAGCCACTCACAAGGAACATGGGGGAAGGGCCCTCCCCAATAAGCCACGCTGAGACAGAGTGGAGAGAGCAGCAGGAAAAAGGGATGCCCAATGGTTGCCCGCCCGCCCCGGCATGGGAGCAAATGGGGACAGCGAAAGCACTGAGTAACCCCTGGGCAACAGCATCCTCACAGGAGGGGAGGGAAGAAGTGAGGGGCATGCCTAGCAACCTGGACAAACTGAAGAGAGATGACGGGGTGATGGTGGCAGAGGACTCTGCCTGTAGTACGTGCCACTCTGAGGATGGGGTCAGTAGTGAGGACCAGCAGAGCAGGGAGAGCCGGGAGGATCTGATCCAGGTGTCAGGGATGTCTGAGGGGGAGGGTGGTCTGCCCCAAGCCCCAGAAGAGGTAGTGACCGAGGCAGAGGTCATGGCAGCCCTACCAGGCCATGTGCTGGGGGCTGTCGGCCAAGTGAAGAGGCTCAACGGCATGGGCCTGAGGAACGGTTCTCATGGGATGAGTGAGACTGAGACCGATCAGTCTGGAGGTAGGAGCACACACCACACCCTGTAGTGGGGTCAGGCTCATGGCACACCCTAGCACTGATCTACACATGGCTCAAATACCCAGACAGAGCATGATTGAGGTTCATGGACACTTGTCTGTCATAGTCTCCCCTACGTGGCAATGAGGCCTTTTGATTTCCATCATTATTTACAGTGTCTCCAGACAGAGGGGCAAGCTGAGGGAAGAGGAAGAAAGCCTTCTGTGTCAGCACAGAGACCTTTGTTCAACATTAGATTACATCTACCAACATTAAAAAGCTGAGAGAAATGTTGCACAAACTAAGTGTTAATCATTTGGAATGTCCCCGGCTTTGGTATTAGATCTGGTTAAATGATTATATTCAGAAGTAGGCAAGAGTGTGTGAAGGGGGGGTTAACTCTTCTTCTGTGATGCAGTTTCCAATTCCAACTATAGTGATCTCCAAAAAGTAGCTAGAGGAGTACATGACCGATGTGGGCCAAACAAGCTAGTCTGCCACCAGCAAAGAAAAGAACACAGTTAAGCATATCTCCTATTTTGAAAATCTATGAAATGCTTTAAATAATAATTATAATCAAGGGGATAATATTCACAACTTAATCTTCTTTGCTGGTGATGTTGGCTAATACAGAACAGTATGCTGGCTAGTTATCACTTATACACTGCTCAAAAAAATAAAGGGAACACTTAAACAACACAATGTAACTCCAAGTCAATCACACTTCTGTGAAATCAAACTGTCCACTTAGGAAGCAACACTGATTGACAATAAATTTCACATGCTGTTGTGCAAATGGAATAGACAAAAGGTGGAAATTATAGGCAATTAGCAAGACACCCCCCAAAACGGAGTGATTCTGCAGGTGGTGACCACTTCTCAGTTCCTATGCTTCCTGGCTGATGTTTTGGTCACTTTTGAATGCTGGCGGTGCTTTCACTCTAGTGGTAGCATGAGACGGAGTCTACAACCCACACAAGTGGCTCAGGTAGTGCAGTTCATCCGGGATGGCACATCAATGCGAGCTGTGGCAAGAAGGTTTGCTGTGTCTGTCAGCGTAGTGTCCAGAGCATGGAGGTGCTACCAGGAGACAGGCCAGTACATCAGGAGACGTGGAGGAGGCCGTAGGAGGGCAACAACCCAGCAGCAGGACCGCTACCTCCGCCTTAGTGCAAGGAGGTGCACTGCCAGCGCCCTGCAAAATGACCTCCAGCAGGCCACAAATGTGCATGTGTCTGCTCAAATGGTCAGAAACAGACTCCATGAGGGTGGTATGAGGGCCCGACGTCCACAGGTGGGGGTTGTGCTTACAGCCCAACACCGTGCAGGACGCTTGGCATTTGCCAGAGAACACCAAGATTGGCAAATTCGCCACTGGCGCCCTGTGCTCTTCACAGATGAAAGCAGGTTCACACTGAGCACATGTGACAGACGTGACAGAGTCTGGAGACGCCGTGGAGAACGTTCTGCTGCCTGCAACATCCTCCAGCATGACCGGTTTGGCGGTGGGTCAGTCATGGTGTGGGGTGGCATTTCTTTGTGGGGCCGCACAGCCCTCCATGTGCTCGCCAGAGGTAGCCTGACTGCCAATAGGTACCGAGATGTGATCCTCAGACCCCTTGTGAGACCATATGCTGTCACATGCACATTTGTGGCCTGCTGGAGGTCATTTTGCAGGGCTCTGGCAGTGCACCTCCTTGCACAAAGGCGGAGGTAGCGGTCCTGCTGCTGGGTTGTTGCCCTCCTACGGCCTCCTCCACGTCTCCTGATGTACTGGCCTGTCTCCTGGTAGCGCCTCCATGCTCTGGACACTACGCTGACAGACACAGCAAACCTTTTTGCCACAGCTCGCATTGATGTGCCATCTTGGATGAGCTGCACTACCTGAGCCACTTGTGTGGGTTGTAGACTCCGTCTCATGCTACCACTAGAGTGAAAGCACCGCCAGCATTCAAAAGTGACCAAAACATCAGCCAGGAAGCATAGGAACTGAGAAGTGGTGTGTGGTCACCACCTGCAGAACCATTCCCTTTTTGGGGGTGTCTTACTAATTGCCTATAATTTCCACCTTTTGTCTATTCCATTTGCACAACAGCATGTGAAATTTATTGTCAATCAGTGTTGCTTCCTAAGTGGACAGTTTGATTTCACAGAAGTGTGATTGACTTGGAGTTACATTGTGTTGTTTAAGTGTTCCATTTATTTTTTTGAGCAGTGTAGTTTTGGATGAAGTTAGTCCTTTGATACTGTTCTACTAGATACCACCCTGGGGCTATAGGGACTGTGGCTGTGTTTCTACTAGATACCACCCTGGGGCTATAGGGACTGTGGCTGTGTTTCTACTAGATACCACCCTGGGGCTATAGGGACTGTGGCTGTGTTTCTACTAGATACCACCCTGGGGCTATAGGGACTGTGGCTGTGTTTCTACTAGATACCACCCTGGGGCTATAGGGACTGTGGCTGTGTTTCTACTAGATACCACCCTGGGGCTATAGGGACTGTGGCTGTGTTTCTACTAGATACCACCCTGGGGCTATAGGGACTGTGGCTGTGTTTCTACTAGATACCACCCTGGGGCTATAGGGACTGTGGCTGTGTTTCTACTAGATACCACCCTGGGGCTATAGGGACTGTGGCTGTGTTTCTACTAGATACCACCCTGGGGCTATAGGGACTGTGGCTGTGTTTCTACTAGATACCGGCCTGGGGCTGTAGGGACTGTGGCTGTGTTTCTACTAGATACCACCCTGGGGCTGTAGGGACTGTGGCTGTGTTTCTACTAGATACCACCCTGGGGCTGTAGTGACGGTGGCTGTGTTTCTACTAGATGCCACCCTGGGGCTATAGTGACGGTGGCTGTGTTTCTACTAGATGCCACCCTGGGGCTATAGTGACGGTGGCTGTGTTTCTACTAGATACCACCCTGGGGCTATAGGGACGGTGGCTGTGTTTCTACTAGATACCACCCTGGGGCTATAGGGACGGTGGCTGTGTTTCTACTAGATAGCACCCTGGGGCTATAGGGACGGTGGCTGTGTTTCTACTAGATACCACCCTGGGGCTGTAGGGACTGTGGCTATGTTTCTACTAGATACCACCCTGGGGCTGTAGGGACTGTGGCTGTGTTTCTACTAGATACCACCCTGGGGCTGTAGGGACTGTGGCTGTGTTTCTACTAGATACCACCCTGGGGCTGTAGGGACTGTGGCTGTGTTTCTACTAGATACCACCCTGGGGCTATAGGGACTGTGGCTGTGTTTCTACTAGATACCACCCTGGGGCTGTAGGGACTGTGGCTGTGTTTCTACTAGATACCGGCCTGGGGCTATAGGGACTGTGGCTGTGTTTCTACTAGATACCGGCCTGGGGCTATAGGGACTGTGGCTGTGTTTCTACAAGATACCGGCCTGGGGCTATAGGGACTGTGGCTGTGTTTCTACAAGATACCGGCCTGGGGCTATAGGGACTGTGGCTGTGTTTCTACTAGATACCACCCTGGGGCTATAGGGACTGTGGCTGTGTTTCTACTAGATACCACCCTGGGGCTATAGGGACTGTGGCTGTGTTTCTACTAGATACCGCCCTGGGGCTGTAGGGACTGTGGCTGTGTTTCTACTAGATACCGCCCTGGGGCTGTAGGGACTGTGGCTGTGTTTCTACTAGATACCGCCCTGGGGCTGTAGGGACTGTGGCTGTGTTTCTACTAGATACCACCCTGGGGCTATAGGGACTGTGGCTGTGTTTCTACTAGATGCTGTGCTGGGGCTGTAGGGACTGTGGCTGTGTTTCTACTAGATACCACCCTGGGGCTATAGGGACTGTGGCTGTGTTTCTACTAGATACCACCCTGGGGCTATAGGGACTGTGGCTGTGTTTCTACTAGATACCACCCTGGGGCTGTAGGGACTGTGGCTGTGTTTCTACTAGATACCACCCTGGGGCTGTAGGGACTGTGGCTGTGTTTCTACTAGATACCACCCTGGGGCTATAGGGACTGTGGCTGTGTTTCTACTAGATACCACCCTGGGGCTATAGGGACTGTGGCTGTGTTTCTACTAGATACCACCCTGGGGCTGTAGGGACTGTGGCTGTGTTTCTACTAGATACCACCCTGGGGCTATAGGGACTGTGGCTGTGTTTCTACTAGATGCTGTGCTGGGGCTGTAGGGACTGTGGCTGTGTTTCTCTAGATACCACCCTGGGGCTATATGGACTGTGGCTGTGTTTCTACTAGATGCTGTGCTGGGGCTGTAGGGACTGTGGCTGTTTTTCTACTAGATACCGGCCCGGGGCTATAGGGACTGTGGCTGTGTTTCTACTAGATACCACCCTGGGGCTATAGGGACTGTGGCTGTGTTTCTACTAGATACCACCCTGGGGCTATAGGGACTGTGGCTGTGTTTCTACTAGATGCTGTGCTGGGGCTATAGGGACTGTGGCTGTGTTTCTACTAGATGCTGTGCTGGGGCTATAGGGACTGTGGCTGTGTTTCTCTAGATACCACCCTGGGGCTGTATGGACTGTGGCTGTGTTTCTACTAGATACCACCCTGGGGCTATAGGGACTGTGGCTGTGTATCTACTAGATACCACCCTGGGGCTATAGGGACTGTGGCTGTGTATCTACTAGATACCACCCTGGGGCTATAGGGACTGTGGCTGTGTATCTACTAGATACCACCCTGGGGCTATAGGGACTGTGGCTGTGTATCTACTAGATACCACCCTTTTATTTTTTTTATTTTTTTTATTTCACCTTTATTTAACCAGGTAGGCTAGTTGAGAACAAGTTCTCATTTGCAACTGCGACCTGGCCAAGATAAAGCATAGCAGTGTGAACAGACAACAACACAGAGTTACACATGGAGTAAACAATAAACAAGTCAATAACATGGTAGAAAAAAAAGAGAATCTATATACAATGTGTGCAAAAGGCATGAGGTAGGCAATATATCGAGTAATTACAATTTAGCAGATTAACACTGGAGTGATAAATCATTCGATGATCATGTGCAAGAAGAGATACTGGTGTGCAAAAGAGCAGAAAAGTAAATAAATAAAAGCAGTATGGGGGGTGAGGTAGGTGAATTGGGTGGGTAGTTTACAGATGGACTATGTACAGCTGCAGCGATCGGTTAGCTGCTCGGATAGCAGATTTTTAAAGTTGTTGAGGGAGATAAAAGTCTCCAACTTCAGAGATTTTTGCAATTCGTTCCAGTCGCAGGCAGCAGAGAACTGGAAGGAAAGGCTTCCAAATGAGGTTTTGGCTTTAGGGATGATCAGTGAGATACACCTGCTGGAGCACGTGCTACGGGTGGGTGTAGCCATCGTGACCAGTGAACTGAGATAAGGCGGCACTTTACCTAGCATAGCCTTGTAGATGACCTGGAGCCAGTGGGTCTGACGACGAACATGTAGCGAGGGCCAGCCGACTAGGGCATACAGGTCGCAGTGGTGGGTCGTATAAGGTGCTTTAGTAACAAAACGGATGGCACTGTGATAAACTGCATCCAGTTAGCTGAGTAGAGTATTGGAAGCTATTTTGTAGATGACATCGCCGAAGTCGAGGATCGGTAGGATAGTCAGTTTTACTAGGGTAAGCTTGGCGGCGTGAGTGAAGGAGGCTTTGTTGCGGAATAGAAAGCCGACTCTAGATTTGATTTTGGATTGGAGATGTTTGATATGAGTCTGGAAGGAGAGTTTGCAGTCTAGCCAGACACCTAGGTACTTATAGATGGCCACATATTCTAGGTCGGAACCGTCCAGAGTGGTGATGCTAGTCGGGCGTGCGAGTGCAGGCAGCGAACGGTTGAAAAGCATGCATTTGGTTTTACTAGCGTTTAAGAGCAGTTGGAGGCCACGGAAGGAGTGTTGTATGGCATTGAAGCTCGTTTGGAGGTTAGATCGCACAGTGTCCAAGGAAGGGCCGGAAGTATACAGAATGGTGTCGTCTGCGTAGAGGTGGATCAGGGAGTCGCCCGCAGCAAGAGCAACATCATTGATGTATACAGAGAAAAGAGTCGTCCCGAGAATTGAACCCTGTGGTACCCCCATAGAGACTGCCAGAGGACCGGACAACATGCCCTCCGATTTGACACACTGAACTCTGTCTGCAAAGTAGTTGGTGAACCAGGCAAGGCAGTCATTAGAAAAACCGAGGCTACTGAGTCTGCCGATAAGAATATGGTGATTGACAGAGTCGAAAGCCTTGGCCAGGTCGATGAAGACGGCTGCACAGTAATGTCTTTTATCGATGGCGGTTATGACATCGTTTAGTACCTTGAGCGTGGCTGAGGTGCACCCGTGACCGGCTCGGAAACCGGATTGCACAGCGGAGAAGGTACGGTGGGATTCGAGATGGTCAGTGATCTGTTTGTTGACTTGGCTTTCGAAGACCTTAGATAGGCAGGGCAGGATGGATATAGGTCTGTAACAGTTTGGGTCCAGGGTGTTTCCCCCTTGGAAGAGGGGGATGACCGCGGCAGCTTTCCAATCCTTGGTGATCTCAGATGATACGAAGGAGAGGTTGAACAGGCTGGTAATAGGGGGTGCGACAATGGCGGCGGACAGTTTCAGAAATAGGGGGTCCAGATTGTCAAGCCCAGCTGATTTGTATGGGTCCAGGTTTTCCAGCTCTTTCAGAACATCTGCTATCTGGATATGGGTAAAGGAGAAGCTGGGGAGGCTTGGGCGAGTAGCAGCGGGGGGGGCGGGGCTGTTGGCCAAGGTTGGAGTCGCCAGGAGGAAGGCATGGCCAGCCATTGAGAAATGTTTGTTGAAGTTTTCAATTATCACGGACTTATCAGTGGTGACCGTGTTACCTAGCCTCAGTGCAGTGGGCAGCTGGGAGGAGGTGCTCTTGTTTTCCTTGGACTTTACAGTATCCCAGAACTTTTTGGAGTTAGAGCTACAGGATGCAAATTTCTGCTTGAAAAAGCTGGCCTTTGCTTTCCTGACTGACTGCGTGTATTGGTTCCTGACTTCCCTGAACAGTTGCATATCGCGGGGGCTCTTCGATGCTATTGCAGTTCGCCACAGGATGTTTTTGTGCTGGTCGAGGGCAGTCAGGTCTGGAGTGAACCAAGGGCTATATCTGTTCTTGGTTCTGCATTTTTTGAACGGAGCATGCTTGTCTAATATGGTGAGGAAGTAACTTTTAAAGAATGACCAGGCATCCTCAACTGACGGGATGAGGTCAATATCCTTCCAGGGTACCCGGGCCAGGTCGATTAGAAAGGCCTGCTCGCTGAAGTGTTTTAGGGAGCGTTTGACAGTGATGAGGGGTGGTCGTTTGGCCGCGGACCCGTGGCGGATACAGGCAATGAGGCAGTGATCGCTGAGATCTTGATTGAAGACAGCAGAGGTGTATTTGGAGGGCAAGTTGGTCAGGATAATGTCTATTAGGGTGCCCATGTTTACGGATTTAGGGTTGTACCTGGTGGGTTCCTTGATGATTTGTGTGAGATTGAGGGCATCAAGCTTAGATTGTAGGACTGCCGGGGTGTTAAGCATATCCCAGTTTAGGTAACCTAACAGAACAATCTCTGAAGCTAGATGGGGAGCGATCAATTCACAGATTGTGTCCAGGGCACAGCTGGGAGCTGAGGGGGGTCGGTAGCAGGCGGCAACAGTGAGAGACTTATTTCTGGAGAGATTAATTTTTAAAATTAGAAGTTCGAACTGTTTGGGCATAGACCTGGAAAGTATGACAGAACTTTGCAGGCTATCTCTGCAGTAGATTGCAACTCCTCCCCCTTTGGCAGTTCTATCTTGACGGAAAGTGTTATAGTTGGGTATGGAAATCTCAGAATTTTTGGTGGCCTTCCTAAGCCAGGATTCGGAAACGGCAAGGACATCAGGGTTGGCAGAGTGTGCTAAAGCGGTGAGTAAGGCAAACTTAGGGAAGAGGCTTCTGATGTTGACATGCATAAGGCCAAGGCTTTTTCGATCACAGAAGTCAACAAATGAGGGTGACTGGGGACATGCAGGGCCTGGGTTTACCTCCACATCACCCGAGGAACAGAGTAGTAGGATGAGGGTGCGGCTAAAGGCTATCAAAACTGGTCGCCTAGAGCGTTGGGGACAAGGAATAAAAGGAGCAGATTTATGGGCGTGGTAGAATAGATTCTGGGCATAATGTGCAGACCAGGGTATGGTGGGGCACGGGTACAGCGGAGGTAAGCCCAGGCACTGGGTGATGATAAGAGAGGTTGTATCTCTGGACATGCTGGTCTCAATGGGTGAGGTCACCGCATGTGTGGGGGGTGGGACAAAGGAGGTATCAGAGGTACGGAGAGTGGAACTACGGGGTCCATTGCAAACCAAAACAATGATAACTAGCCTGAACAACAGTATGCAAGGCATATTGATATTTGAGAGAGACATACAATAAGGCATAAAGTGATTGCAGGTCTTGATTGGGAGAGCTAGCTAAAACAACAGGTGAGATAACCGCAGCTAGTCAGCTAACAGCAACAGCAGGTAAAAATGGTGACGACCAGGCAGACAGGGTCGGATTAACTACACACAGATCCTGAGTTAAAGCACAGAGCCGACAGATAAAACACAAATAAACGGAATGGAGTACCGTGAATTAATGGACAGTCAAGCAGGCATCAGCTATGTAGCCGAGTGATCATAGTGTCCAGGGGGCAGCCGTAGATGGAGCAGTGAGGCCTCCACTAAGCTAGCCCGCGGCGTTTAAAGTTAGTAGCCCGGGGGGGTGGTCTGCTCAGACGGATGCCGGTTGAGGGCACAGCGGATGGGGTATTTGTCTGCAGACCAGACGTGGTCGTGTCGACAGAGAATCCAAGCCGGATGGCGGTGGCGAAAGAGAGGTTGTGAGTTGTAGAATTGTGTTTGCTAACTGGTGCTAGCTTCGTGATTCAGACAGCTAGTCATGGGTAGCAAGCTAGCAGAAGATGGAGGTCTGTTTTTAGCCACGCCGTGCAATTCCGTCGGTAGATTAGTGGGGTTCCGTGTGGTAGAGGGGACCAATCCAATTGTCAAAATAGTTATAGTGGCCTAAGAAGATTGTTCGATAGACCTGTTCAGATAGCAGCCGATATGCTCAAGACAGCTAACGATTAGCGGGCCGCAGTTAGTATATGGACGTTCAGGTTACGTCGCGATGGAGGGGCCAGTTGAAATACTCCCTCGGGCAGATAACGTCGGCATCCCAGTCGTGAAGGCCCGGTGGGGCTCCGCATCGGCAGTAAAACGGGTCCGGATAGGTGATTGTAGCCCAGGAGTGGCTGATGGAACTCTTCAGCTGGCTAGCTCCGGGATAATTGGTGTGCTCCGGAGTTGATGTTAGCCGATAGTCACTCGGATAGCAGCTAGTTAGCTGCAAGATCCAGGTGTAAATGTCCAGAGCTTGAGGTAAAAATCCGGGGATATGGAGAGAAAATAGGTCTGGTATGCTCTGGTCTGAGTCGCGTTGTACAAAACTGGCAATAGTTTTCCGAGCTAAAGGATAGCTGATGAGCGCTAGCTGTGGTTAGCTGAACTACTAACGTTAGCTTGTGAGCTGGCTAACTTCTGGTTAGCTTCTGTTGTAGATTTCGGATACGAGGTGAATAATACTTTTGAGGAAGAAAAAAAAAACAGATCCGCACCACATTTGGTGAGGTGGGTTGCAGGAGAGTGTTTTGAAGTTGAGTTTTTAAGAATAAAATAATATATATATAAAAAGATATGCGAAGAAAAATATATAAAATATATATACATGGGACAAGACGAGGACAAAGGACATCTGACTGCTACGCCATCTTGGATTTGGGGCTATAGGGACTGTGGCTGTGTTTCTACTAGATACCGGCCTGGGACTGTGGCTGTGTTTCTACTAGATACCACCCTGGGCTATAGGGACTGTGGCTGTGTTTCTACTAGATACCACCCTGGGGCTATAGGGACTGTGGCTGTGTTTCTACTAGATACCACATACCACCCTGGGGCTGTAGGGACTGTGGCTGTGTTTCTACTAGATACCACCCTGGGGCTGTAGGGACTGTGGCTGTGTTTCTACTAGATACCACCCTGGGGCTATAGGGACTGTGGCTGTGTTTCTACTAGATACCACATACCACCCTGGGGCTGTAGGGACTGTGGCTGTGTTTCTACTAGATACCACCCTGGGGCTGTAGGGACTGTGGCTGTGTTTCTACTAGATACCACCCTGGGGCTGTAGGAACTGTGGCTGTTTCTACTAGATACCACCCTGGGGATATAGGGACTGTGGCTGTGTCTCTACTAGATGCTGGGGCTGTAGGGACTGTGGCTGTGTTTCTCTAGATACCACCCTGGGGCTGTAGGGACTGTGGCTGTGTTTCTACTAGATGCTGTGCTGGGGCTGTAGGGACTGTGGCTGTGTTTCTCTAGATAACACCCTGGGGCTATAGGGACTGTGGCTGTGTTTCTACTAGATGCTGTGCTGGGGCTATAGGGACTGTGGCTGTTTTTCTACTAGATGCTGCGCTGGTATTGTGGCTGTGTCACAAACATGACGAGTCACACCTAAAGCTGGGTGTTCTTGAAAAGATTAGAGGTCACAGTCACACAGAAGGTGAACTCGAGTGTCATTGTGTTTTTGGTCTGTCAGAGCAGCACTGTGATCAGATATGCCATGGTGGTGTGTGCACGTATGGGTGGACTTTAGATGAATGTTTGTTAGTGGTCTTATGCCCTGTGTGTCATTAGTTTGAGTAGCAGCTCAATGACGTATGGGTGAGGTTGGTGATCTGGTGAATGTCTTAACTTGTGCATATGTTTATTTTATTTAGTGTTTTTTGGTATTTTGTGAGGATCCTCCGGGCCTTCAGGTTATCCAGGCGAGTCATGTTTGTTTGGTACATGTTTATGTTAGAGACACCTGTCTTGTCTGGGTGTGTAATTGTGAGGCGAGTAAAATACCTGTCTGACTCAGAACTGTGTGTGTCCAGGCTCGGATGTGAACAGCATGGACTCGGTAGACAGCGGCTTCACCATGGGAGCTCGGGACAGTGGCAGCCCTGCCATGGCTCTGGGCTCTGAACTCATCGTTTGGGAGATTGAGGTGCCAAAGGTGAGCCTGTTCCATCCCGTCCCACACACCACAGGGACTTGATTTATTGACTAGTTTTCATAGGAAATCACAAATTCTAACCCAATATCTCCTTGTAATGTGTTTTTCTGTCTTTGTTCTCTCTCTCTCAGCATCTGGTGGGTCGGTTAATTGGGAAACAGGGGCGATACGTGAGCTTCCTGAAGCAAAGCTCTGGTGCAAAGATCTACATCTCCACCCTGCCTTACACTCAAGAGTTCCAGATCTGCCACATAGAGGGTGAGGTGTAGTATAATGCTGTGCTGTCAGAAGGAGCAGGAGTAACTTGGCTGTAGGTAGTGAACTGGTGGTAGAATTCTCCTGGTTTAATGTGTGTCCCTTCTAGGTTCCCAGCAGCAGGTGGACAAAGCCTTGTCCCTGATCGGGAAGAAGTTTAAGGATTTGGACCTGACCAACCTCTATGCCCCCCCACCTCTGCCGCTCACGCTGCCGTCGCTGCCCTCGCTGCCCATGACCACCTGGGTAAGGATGGTACCTAGAGAGCCTGGATGGTGTCTCTTTTCCTGTCTCTGTTAAGGCCCCCCAAATTGATATCAAGACTTGTCAAAGAAAGTGGTTTAACTAAAAGAATGAGATGTCTAACCAAATGGCTTCTCCTTTTGAAAGTTGTTACCTTCTCTGTTTCCTCTCCCAGCTCCTGCTCCCTAGCGGTGTGACCGTAGAGGTGGTCGTAGTGAACATTGTGTCGGCGGGTCACCTCTTCGTCCAGCAGCACACACACCCTACGTACCACGCCCTGCGCAGCCTGGACCAGCAGATGTTCCTGTGTTACTCCCAGCCAGACACACCCACCCTGCCCTCACCTGCGGAGGGTAAGAGACCCCCAAGGAGGGACGTGTGTGACTGGATGTTTTTGAACCAGTTGTGTGATCCAGACTCGATGCTCTCCCTCTCTCTGTCTCAGTGGGGGTGATCTGTGCGGCGCCGGCGGTAGAGGGAGCCTGGTGGAGAGCCCAGGTCATCTCCTTCTACAAAGACACCAACGAGGTTGAGATCCGATATGTGGACTATGGCGGCTATGACAGAGTGAAGATTGACACACTACGACAAATAAGGTGGGCCCCCTCTGGTCAAAAATAGTTGTGTATCATATAGGGAACAGAATGTTATGTAAGCAGGGATAGCAGGCCATTCTGCACACTGACTGCTCTAATGGGAAATCCTTATGTTCAGGTCGGACTTCGTAACATTACCGTTCCAAGGTGCAGAAGTATTACTGGACAACATTGCCCCCCTTCCAGGTAATGTCCTTTTATTTAGCTATTTGACATGGTATCACTTTACAATTGCGATAGATGTTTTATTCTCAAGGACGATTTCCAAAATCAAGAAACAAATCCAATTGTATGTTCCAAAGTCCTCCTGCCTGTGGAATGTCGTCAAATCTACTGTTGTCAATTGCATTAACACATCTATAAATGCATCCATCCACAGGAGAGAAGAGCTTTTCAACAGAGGCCACCTCTGCACTGGAGGAGATGACGAGAGGGGTAGCACTGCTTGCACAGGTAACAAAATTACAGCCTCCAGCACCGTGAGGCTAACTGGAAGGCACTGCACGCTCCACAGAAGGTAATTTGTTGCTAACCCGGCTTTTTCCTGTCTTCCAGGTCACAAACTACGACAACAACACTGGTCTCCCATTGGTCCAGATGTGGAATATGGTTGGAGAAGAGGTATGTTCACATTGATCAATGGATTTGGCATGGAAATGTTAGAGATACTAAAATAGAATTGTGTAAATATAAATTTGGTCTTTGGTGTATGGTTTATATACTTCTGTATTTAACAAACCTAGACATTTCAGAGAAACATTCCAATGGCTGGCTAACGACACTGTCGGTATCAATTATGTTATTTGATACTAATCTGATGAATCTATCTTTCTCCATCTTGCTCTCCGCTTCCCTCCAGCTGCTATCAGTGAACCGCACACTGGCAGAGCGAGCATTGAGTACCTGGGTTGACAGCTTTTGAACCTTGCTGTCTGACCCCGCCCACCACCCCTCAACCCCTTCTCAGCTCCACCACACCCCTTCTCACCTAATCTCTGGAGTCTGGCCCTACCAGCCCTCCAGATACACCCCATAACACTTCGATGGAGGAACACAACTGCTGGATTTGGGAATACTTTTTGTTTGTTTTGTTTTTGTTTGTTGGGTTTTTACACCGTTTTCAAAAATAAATTAAAAATGGTTGAATGCAGAAAAGACAACGAAGTATTGCGTCAGAATAAGCCAACACCTCTCCTCCCCCACACACCAAAATAAATTGAAGAAGGAAAATAAAGTACTTGTACATTTTAAAAAGAAATCTATATTGTAACTAAATAAAGGTCGATCTGATTTTTCGTTCCTATCTGACTTTTCACTCCACAACTTTGCCTGTGGATTCTCATGCTGTGGATGTATAACTCAATAGAAAACACTGTCAATGGAGAAATAACCTCACTGTCAGCTGTAACTACATATATACAATTATATAGTGACATCGAAGGAATTGGGCTGTGAAGATTGGGATAAATGTGAGGTTTCTAGATTATTGTACGTAGTGCAGTAGCCACGTTCTCTTTCATGTGCTGGGTGGCTATGTCTTGTCGTTCGGTCCCATCATGACAGCCGTGGACATACAGGCCTTAGGGGCTAAGAATGGTGTCTGGATTCACGGTTGTGATTAAGGCCGTTGTCTGTGGAGACCAAAAAAAACATAGATCTCAGCTCTGTTGGTGCTCACCACAACCACAGTCAAGGAACCAGATGGGGTGGGGGTGACTGACAGGGAGAAGGTGCAGAACCGGGGTCCCAGGAGTCGTGTGAAGGCCTGTTCATCTGCCCTGGCCTCCAGTCTGTACAACACTGTGGCCTTATTGAGAAACAAAACGCGCTTCCTTTTCTGGGATCTCCAACTGACCTGCAAGCAGACCAAGCTGACCCCTCCATCCATGTGGCCCAGGGTGACGCCATTCAATCGCAGGTTGCCTTCAGCTGGCACCCACACCACTACATTTCAGATCCACTACTGTTATCTGGAGCTGTTGAGTCTGGGACATGACATGGGGCTGGCTGTCTGGGGTGGAAGGGTAGGGGTGCACCAGCTCCACTCTTCCCTCGACTGACTCCAGGGGCCTGGCGTAACTCTTGGTGCAGCTGGCTAAGGACTTCAAGAGAGTGGACACCACTGTGCGGTAGTATTGGTTTGTGTGGAAACACTATGACCACAGACAGACCTTTGATACCTGACCTGGAACTCTTACAGAACGGCTTTGAGTTAGCATAATTTAGCTCAGTCGGGATGGGCCCAGTGCTCATATAAAAAAAATCTGTCTTCTAATATGCATGTTAACCTACCCAGGTCTGCGTCCCTCTAATGGTCTTCACTGTATTTTTCCTCCTACATACTGACCCCGAAACACTATTACACATTACATTTGTGTTGCAGTTTCCATACTTAAAAGTAGTTTAATGGATCCAAAATTAAGTCTTGCAGACTACTCACTCTGTATGGTACCCAGCGGGTTGGAATGGGTTTATAGCCACTTTGCACGGTGAGAAATTAGGTCCTTGAAGGTACTGGTCCTCTTCACTCCGCAGTGTATGAAAGTACAGAGAAAGTGAGCCATGAGAATCAGTCTCCCACACTGCAGATATTATTGTAATCGAAACAGTGCATTTGGGAAGTATTCAGACCCCTTGAATTTTTCCACATTTTGTTAAGTTACAGCCTTGTTCTAAAATCTATTACATAGATTATTTTCCTCATCAATCTTCACACAATAACCCATTATGACTTTTGTTGTTGCAAATGTATAAAAAATATAAAACAGAAACCTTTTTTTACATAAGTATTCAGACTCTTTGCTATGCCTTGAAATTGAGCTCGGATGTATCCTGTTTCCATTGATCTTCCTTGAGATGTTTCTAGAACTTGATTGGAGTCCACCTGTGGTAAATTCAATTGATTGGACATGAGTTGGAAAGGCACACAGTTGACAGTGCATGTCAGAGCAAAAACCAAGCCATGAGGTTGAAGGAATTGTCCATAGAGCTCCGAGACAGGATTGTGTCGAGGCACAGATCTGGAGAAGGGTTCCAAAACATTTCTGCAGCGTTGAAGATCCCCAAGAACCCAGTGTCCTCCATCATTCTTAAATGGAAGAAGTTTGGAACCACCAAGACTCTTCCTAGTGCTGGCCGTCTAGCCAAACTGAGCAATCGGAGGAGAAGGGCCCCTTGGTCAAGGAGGTGACCAAGAACCCAATGGTCATGCTGACAGAGATCGAGTTCCGCTGTGGAGATGTGAAAACCTTCCAGAAGGACAACCATCTCTGCAGCACTCCACCAATCAGGCCTTTATGGTAGAGTGGCCAGACAGAAGCCACTCCTCAGTAAAAAGCACATGACAAGTTTGTCAAAAGGCACCTAAAGGACTCTGACCATGAGAAACAAGATTCTCTGGTCTGATGAAACCAAGATTGAACTCAGGCCTGAATGCCAAGCATCACGTCTGGAGGAAACCTAGCTCCATCCCTACGGTGAAGCATGGTGGTGGCAACATGCTGTGGGGATGTTTTTCAGCATCAGAGACTGGGAGACTAGTCAGGATTGAAGGGAAAGATGAATGGAGCAAAGTACAGAGAGATATCCTTGATGAAAACCTGCTCCAGAGCGCTCAGGACCTCAGACCGGGATGAAGGTTCAACTTCTAACAGGACAAGCCAAGACAGCCAAGACAATACAGGAGTGGCTTTGGGACAAGTCTCTCTAAATGTCCATGGGTGGCCCAGCCAGAGCCCGGACTTGAACCCGATTGAACATCTCTGGAGAGACCTGAAAATAGCTGTGCAGCGACGCTCCCCATCCAACCTGACAGAGCTTGAGAGGATCTACAGAGGAGAATGTGAGAAACTCCCCAAATACAGGTGTGCCAAGCTTTGTAGCGTCATACCCAAGAAGACTCAAGGCTGTAATTGTTGCCAAAGGTGCTTCAAGAAAGTACTGAGTAAAAGGTCAGAATAGTTATGTAAATTTGATGTTTAAGTTTTCGATTTTTTTATACATTTGCTAAAATGTTTAAAACCTGTTTTTGCTTTGTCATGAGGTATTGTGTGTAGATTGAGAGGGGACAAAACTATTCAATCCATTTTAGAATAAGCCTGTTACAAAATGTGGAAAAAGTCGAGGGGTGTCAATACTTTCTGAATGCACTGTAGCTTTTCTCAAAGCTTTATACTGGAGCTGTGCTTTGGTCTTGTTGGGTTTTGCATAGGATTAATTGCTTTGTCATTTATTGAACCAAATACATTTTTTGAATGTATTTCTGATCATGTTTCCTGATCAGTGTTGTCGTCCCCACCTGAGGCACAGAGGGCAGGACTCACCCCCAACCTAGGCTGCAGCTCCCGCTCTACCCCAGCTGGGTTATCTACTTTTAGGTGTAGGAGACATTATTACTGTACTTCTAGATTTGGAGCTCTCTGTCCTGGCTCGTTGCCTCACAATGCATTTAAAAAAAAATTTTTTTATCAAAGCGTTGCTTTTGAATGTGTCCCATCTGCTAATCATACTACACACTTGAATTTGATTGCTCTGCTAATAAGGCAGCTTCCGTCCCTCTGCTTGGTCTTGTTGTGGCAGAGTTGACGTTAAGAACAGGATAGAGTATGGATCTTACCTAACAGTTTCCTGCATTACTATTAAAACTGACAGCATTGGCATGTTAACCACATTACAAAATACTTCCAAGGTGTTTAAATGTCAGTTATTGGTCAGTCCATTGTAAGTACTGTATCTCCCCTACCTTATAAATGTTCATGTTTTGTGGAACCATAGGAAGTAAGGCATCTAGCTACTAACTTACTACAAATTCAAGGCACTTGTCAAGGCTAGATAAGGTTATAGTCCAAAGCTGGTGTGGGGCAGGAGCCATATTGTATGAACTTTTCAGTCCCTTAACTTCATGTTTAAAAGAGCTGTTTTCAACCAATGTCCTCTCCTCCTTGATTCCAGCTTGGTTATATCACAATCATCGAAGATTAATTACTCCGTTGATCCAAATGACACCTGTCTGCCCTGTCACTCAAACTCCTATCTTGCTTGATCAAACCAGAATTATTTCTTGACTTGTGCAGGTCTGTGTAAATAAGATATTTCACTGAACTTTTGTATAACACTGGAAACAAAGGGAACATGTTTTTTTGGTTCACCCCTTCCAAAACCGCTCGTTATGTCGGTAAGGCTGGTTTGAAGTGGTTGCTTAGCTAGATAATTAATAATTTGATTATTTAAATGAGTGTAAGCAATCCTGCCCAGAGCATTTAACATGTACAGGTCAGTTTTTGCAAGGCTCATCAAATGTTTGATTCTTGGTTGTACAGATCTATAAAATAAAGTTAAGTGCTACTGTTCTGTTATGAAATGTATGATTGTTTTACATTTCTCCCTCTAGGTGGAGGTGAAGATCTGCTGTACATATTAATCATTATGTCCAAGTAGTGTTGCTTCAATACTCTCAAATGCACAGAATTGCATATAGCACTTTGACAACTGCTGATATAAAAAGTGCTTTATGAAATGCATTTTATTGCAATTTGATAGTAAACAGTTCAAGGGCAACTCCACCACTTTTCAACTTCTTTTTCATTGTCTCTGGCACAATACCATTGTTTAGGTATGTGGAAATGGTGTATTTCAAAAAGATATATATGGAGAGAAAAAATGACGTTCAGAAGTTCTAACCGATATCAAAAGTTACAACAGTGATTTTTCAAACACCATGAGATTTGTGGGAAGCAAGAAAATACCCTCCCTCTGGCTAGAAACCTGTTGCAGGTTTTGAAAATCACAGTTAATCCTGCCCTGTGATGTCAGTCTTTTTTTTATGACCTTATCTTTTTAACCACAGACCATAGAAATGCACCATTTCACATATTTTAGAATAATTCACATAATTTCACACAAATTATAATACCATTTTGTATTTTTAATATTTTTTTGCTGTTTGCAAAAACGCTCTTATTTGCATTTATTCCTTTTGGAGGTTGCATTGGATGATACTCTTATTGCAGGACAAAGTTCATACTAGCTTGGTTTTACTCATATGTTGACTTTTTGCTCATGCATTTTGTTTTTAGGGATTTAACGGTGATGCTAGAGGCCATGAGTAACTTGCTAACATGAGTAACACTGTTATAAACAGTCACACTTAAACCCTCATATCCGCCACCCCGTTTGACCTAGAGACTAAACTGTATGTTGGCGTCTTTCCTTATGCTAAACAAATTTGCTTCAAGGACCTATAAGGTCCATCAGGATAGTTTTTCCTCCATCTTGGAGTTGGATGTTGGAAAACCTTTGAAAAACATATTCTCATGAACCATATGTCCAAATAACACCTGTATGTAGGCTGATGGTACATCTCTTAACTTCGTTTGAGAAAAGCTAAGGGATTGGTGAATCGGGAAATCAGATTTTACATTTCCATGTAAATCCATTTCACACTGGCCTATCAACTTGAAACATTTTAGGGTAATCAAATACATTACCATAATGAACCATGTTATGTTTGGCATTGATAGCTTAACAACAATATTAACAATTGACTTTTTGACTATGTAATGCTAATTCTTAAAATATCCTAACTCTTCTCATGGAATAAAAATCTAATTCACTCCAAATGTGGTTTTTGGACTCATCACTATAGTCCTTAAAGAGTTTGAGAAAAGAACATTGATGCATTCAAAGATGGCCACGTTTCTACCAGTAGTTATAGCACATATGGTCTAATGTAGGCCCTAATGTAGGCCCACATGTCTTAACTTAGTTTGAGAAAAGCAGAGGATTGGTCAAAAGGTGGCTGAGTTATTGAAAAATAAAATCAGATTTTACGTGTCCATTTTAACTACCATAAATCCACTTCACAGTGGCCTATCAATATGAAACTTGTCATCACTATCATAGACATCCCTCCTGATGAACCACACTGAGTGTGGTATTGATATAGAAAACAAGGAAACAATTAACAACTCATTCTTTCCATATTTAACGATGATGCGCAAAATCATCTTCTCATAAACCATACGGAAAATAAATGTTTTATTTCCCACATCCTTCGTTAAAAAGAAGGTGTAGACTAACAGTGAAATGCTTACTTACAGATCATTCCGAACAATGCAGAGAGAAAAAAGATCAACTACAGAACGTGGATAGGGGTGGGCTCGGCCCTCCGTTTCCTGTAGTCCACAATCATCTCCTTTGTCTTGCTGATGTTGAGGGAAAGATTGTTGTCCTGGCACGACACTGTCCTCCTTATAGGCTGTCTCGTCATTGTCAGTGATCAGGCCAACCACCGTTGTGTCGTAAGCAAACTTAAGGATGATCTTGGAGTCGTGCGCAATCACATAGTCGTGGGTAAACAGAGTACAGGAGGGGACTAAGCACGCACCCTTGAGGGACCCCTGTGTTGAGGGTCGGATGGGTGGTTGCTACCTGGGGGCGGACCGTCAGGAAGTCCAAGATCCAGTTGCAGAGGGAGGTGTTCAGTCTCAGGGTCCTGAACTTAGTGATGAGCTTGGAGGGCACTCTGGTGTTGAACCCTGAGCTATAATTAATTAAAATAATTCTCACATACATTCTCAAATGGAAGACATACAAGACCACTGATAATCTCCCTCGATCTAGGGCTCCATGCAAGATCTCACCCCGTGGGGTCAAAATGATCACAAGAACGGTGAGCAAAAATCCCAGAACCACACGGGGGGACCTAGTGAATGACCTGCAGAGAGCTGGGAACAAAGTAACAAAGCCTACCATCAGTAACACACTACGCCGCCAGGGACTCAAATCCTGCAGTGCCAGACGTGTCCCCCTGCTTAAGCCAGTACATGTCAAGGCCCGTCTCAAGTTTGCTAGAGAGCATTTGGATGATCCAGAAGAAGATTGGGAGAATGTCATATGGTCAGATGAAACCAAAATATAACTTTTTGGTAAAAACTCAACTCGTCGTGTTTGGAGGACAAAGAATGCTGAGTTGCATCCAAAGAACACCATACCTACTGTGAAGCATGGGGGTGGAAACATCATGCTTTGGGGCTGTTTTTCTGCAAAGGGACCAGGACGACTGATCCGTGTAAAGGACAGAATGAATGGGGCCATGTATCGTGAGATTTTGAGTGAAAACCTCCTTCCATCAGCAAGGGCATTGAAGATGAAACGTTGCTAGGTCTTTCAGCATGACAATGATCCCAAACACACCGCCCGGACAACGAAGGAGTGGCTTCGCAAGAAGCATTTCAAGGTCCTGGAGTGGCCTAGCCAGTCTCCAGATCTCAACCCCATAGAAAATCTTTGGAGGGAGTTGAAAGTCCGTGTTGCCCAGCAACAGCCCCAAAACATCACTGCTCTAGAGGAGATCTGCATGGAGGAATGGGCCAAAATACCAGCAACAGTGTGTGAAAACCTTGTGAAGACTTACAGAAAACGTTTGACCTCTGTCATTGCCAACAAAGGGTATATAACAAAGTATTGAGATAAACTTTTGTTATTGACCAAATACTTATTTTCCACCATAATTTGCAAATAAATTCATTAAAAATCCTACAATGTGATTTTCTGGATTTATTTTTCTCATTTTGTCTGTCATAGTTGAAGTGTACCTATGATGAAAGTTACAGGCCTCTCTCATCTTTTTAAGTGGGAGAACTTGCACAATTGGTGGCTGACTTAATACTTTTTTGCCCCACTGTAGGTGTTTCTATTGTCCAGGTGGGAAAAGGCAGTGTGGAATGCAAAATAGATTGCATCATCTTTGGATCTGTTGGGGCAGTATGCGAATTGGAGTGGGTCCAGGGTGCCTGGGATCATGGTGCTGATGTGAGCCATGACCAGCTTTTCAAAGTATGGCTACAGATTTGAGTGCTATGGGGTGATAGTCATTTAGACGGGTTACTTTGGCATTCTTGGGCACGGGGACTATGACGGTCTTCTTGAAACAAGTAGGTATTACAGACTGGGTCAGGGAGAGGATGAAAATGTCAGTCAAGACGTTTGCCAGCTGGTCAGCGCATGCTCTGAGTACGTGTCCTGGTAATCTGTCTGGCTCTGCAGCCTTGTGAATGCTAACCTGTTTAAAGGTCTTACTCACATTGGCTACGGAGAGCGAGATCGCACAGTCGTCTGGAACAGCTGGTGCTCTCATCCATGGTTCAGTGTTGCTTGAGTGTTCAGTGTTGCTCGAAGGGAGCATAGAAGGAATTTAACTCATCTGGTAGGCTCGCGTCACTGCAGATTTTGTATGTATTTGCCTCTCTCTATGATTTTATATTTAGACTTATGATTGCACATAAAGGAAGATAGTTCGTACATGATAGAGTGCTTGCATTGTTTTCCAACTGATCATGTGTCCTTTCTGTCATCCTGTGAACCCTGTTCATTGCTGTTCGCAGCTATATTTGAAAGTAATATTTTGCATGAAATTATATATATTCATTTTGTAAGTAGTAAGGTCTTTAATTTAGGATAAACAGGATATATCTAACATGATTGTCCATGTGTAGGCTATTTTGGATAGGAAAGGTGTTTATTATTCACTATAGATCACATTTCAAAATTCAAGGTTTTCAATGAATTATTGCTAAGAGTTAGTTTTTCTATAGGCCCATTAAAACTATGATATTCTATCACTACCTCAGTGTGAGAAGTTAACCCACTAATAAGAATCAGTAATTCTGAGGTTATTTCCATATCTATACAGTGTATACTCACATCGATTTAACACTAGCCTTTCACATGCAATAGATAATGCCTTTTTTGTAGATGTGTGCTGTGCTGTTTAATGGAGCTGCCAGCCAGGTAGTATCTATCTCACAGAGGTCAGTGCACTCTGAACAAGCTCCTTTCTGCCTCTCTATGAGGTGCCAATGTGAAAGCAAGGGGCCTTTCTGTAAAGATTCATGAATTACAAAAAGTGTTCTTCCCTTTGACTCTGGCTGCCAGGGAACTGTTCTCCTTCTATTACAGAGGAGCAGTGAGGTGGTGCACTGCTGCCTGGTTAGGTACAGTACTCCAACCAAGCAGAATAAGTGATTCTCTGCACAGGGGCTGGGCAAGAAGAGTGGTGCAAAATTAATGAGAAGCTGGGTGACTGACACCTAAAATAATTCAGTTCTGGTTACAAGCAGAATGAGGAGAGAAGAGGGAGTTGGACAGAATGGGTCAGTAGACAACACTAGTTTGTGGTGGTGACTCTTTCTTGGAATTCTGTAATAATGTTATTGTCATGGTGTTTTAGTTACTAATTAATTTATTGTGGGCCCAATATCTGTCATCCGATCCCCTCATATGTGATATCTGTCTCAGATAAAGGCTTAGAGCAAAACCTGATAGATTCGTGTGTAGAAACACAAATCTTCTTTATTCTGCTTCTGGCATTGCAAATGCTGTCAATTGATAGCAGCATCTTGTTAGCAGGATCTTCCAGTGACAACAGAGGCCTTGGGTGAGACACATGAAATGGCCACAAGATGGTGTAAGAAGTCAGAAGATCCTCCGTAGATGGTGGCCTCCTGAAAGCCCGTATATGGCTATGTAAAGACCTGTTGCTGTCTTGGAACATGGTGAGATCCATTGAAGTCCCAGACCCCCCCCCCCCCCCCAAGACTGTGCACTAAATTCAGGTATGTTATAATCATATGGTGAAATTCTGTGTCCAATTAAACTGTCTGGAATTGAAATGGAATTGACCCTAACTCAGCTACCTCAGTAGTCTAGGCGAGGGAATGAGTTTGGTATTTTGGATCCACACAGACAGCCCATATACTGTATGGTTGATGTTGCAGATATTCACTAATAGTTACAGTATTTTAGAGCACACCGGCTGAATGCAATGGAATATTAAAGCTAATTAATGTTGACCATAAAACAAAGCCAAAGTTTTGCCTACTGTGCCTCTTAAACCTATTTGTTATTTAACCTTAAACCCTGAATGAATGCCCTTTAGGCATCTTTACCATGGGTTAAGGCCAGGGTGCTTTGTGCCAGGTTACCCAAGGTGGCAGTTCTCATTGAGAGGCAGCTACAGTCTTTCCATAAGTGGGACCTGTCACTGTGAAAGGTCTACTGGGACTGACAAGTCACCCATGAAGACAGCTTAACAACAGAGTAGCAAAGCAACGCCTAGAGGAGATGTCAGTCAACAGGATGGAACAAGCGGCACTTAGTCTACTATAGAATCTAGATGGACAGATACAGGAAAATAAATAATTGATACACAATAACTGAGTGAATAAATGAATATTAAGATGATAGTTAACATCAGGTAACCACAAAGAGCATATACAGTATGAAAATATTTTGTATGTTTTTGTAGTTCAAGTATGAGTGGGTGCTCAGCACCTGTTTTTGAAACCATTTGATCTACTGATGTGTCTAGGAGAGAGTTACAAAGTAGTGTGGATAGTCATGCAGGAGTCTCTCTCCACCAGCTGGCGAGAGAAGCTGTGTCTTTGATGCTCAGACCCATAGCTTTTTGATGAATGTTCATTAGAATGAAAGCTCACAGCTTTTGTTTTCAGGCTCGATGTGCCTGGTAATTATTTTTTTTTTTAAACAGGATGCATTTTAATTGAACTCTATGTGCCAGTGTGTGTGTGGCTGTGTGTGGCTGTGTGTGGCTGTGTGTGGCTGTGTGTGGCTGTGTGTGGCTGTGTGTGGCTGTCATTGCATTAAAGCCTTTGGCAACAACATGCATTTGACAACGCTGACACATCACACTGTAACAAAAACAAAACATCAAGCGACCAGTCAACAAAGGCACATAATATGATACTGCTCTGTGCATGGAGGGCTTTTTTCATTAACAAATTACATGTTTTAATTAGTAACAAATAAAAACAGATTGGAGTTTTGTCCACTTGTAGAAATCTTTCAACATCTAATGAAAACAGATGAAAACAAAACAGGATGTTTGCCATGCAATCAGCCCACGTGAAATGATCAGTCTGCAATGAAACAGGATGGAAGGAAAGGACACTTGGGACCTGTTCACATAAGGAATTCTGTTCTGACATGTCTTGGTGTTAATTGAGCACAAAACCATAAACCACTGCAGCACACGAATCTGGTAAACAGTATGTCAGCCATGTCAGTTTGGTCAGCAATATGTTACTATTTGGACAGTAATATGTCAGTTTGGTCAGCAATATGTTCCTATTTGGACAGTAATATGTCCGTTTGGTCAGCAATATGTTCCTATTTGGACAGTAATATGTCAGTTTGGTCAGCAATATGTTCCTATTTGGACAGTAATATGTCCATTTGGTCAGCAATATGTTCCTATTTGGACAGTAATATGTCAGTTTGGTCAGCAATATGTTCCTATTTGGACAGTAATATGTCAGTTTGGTCAGCAATATGTTCCTATTTGGACAGTAATATGTCAGTTTGGTCAGCAATATGTTCCTATTTGGACAGTAATATGTCAGTTTGGTCAGCAATATGTTCCTATTTGGACAGTAATATGTCTGTTTGGTCAGCAATATGTTCCTATTTGGACAGTAATATGTCTGTTTGGTCAGCAATATGTTCCTATTTGGACAGTAATATGTCCGTTTGGTCAGCAATATGTTCCTATTTGGACAGTAATATGTCAGTTTGGTCAGCAATATGTTCCTATTTGGACAGTAATATGTCAGTTTGGTCAACAATATGTTCCTATTTGGACAGTAATATGTCAGTTTGGTCAGCAATATGTTCCTATTTGGACAGTAATATGTCAGTTTGGTCAGCAATATGTTCCTATTTGGACAGTAATATGTCAGTTTGGTCAGCAATATGTTCCTATTTGGACAGTAATATGTCAGTTTGGTCAGCAATATGTTCCTATTTGGACAGTAATATGTCAGTTTGGTCAACAATATGTTCCTATTTGGACAGTAATATGTCAGTTTGGTCAGCAATATGTTCCTATTTGGACAGTAATATGTCTGTTTGGCCTGTAATGTCTGGTAAAAATGCTATCTATAAAAGTGTTTATTGCTCTGATTAGTAGGCTTCTCACTCTCATTCCAATATATGTCTGTCACACTAGCATGACAATCCCAAACCATTGCAATGATCAGAAGTTGACTTCTGAAGGTTATGATATACTATAGATTTGGAGCAGGACAACAGAGTGACAGACAATAGCATGCTATGCTGCTCATTCTCCCACATAGAAGGAACTCCCTGGTCATCTCAAACGTTGTGTTGCTTACCTACTATAATGTAGCCTAGTTAGGACTAGGCCTAGTTAGGACTAGGCTACATGTTGCTCATTACATGTAACTACTACATTACTAATTAGCATGTAATGACCATAGGTTGAACCAGTCAAATGATATTATGTGTCACTTATTATCAGGTACTATATAATGGTTATTAGTAACATTGTGGTTACCACACAGTAATCAGAGTAACGACTGTTTATTTTTCTTTCCTGCTCACTGTCTTTTGAGAAGAGTGTGGTGCTAATATTGCAATGAATACATGGTGATTTTAATGATAGCAGTTGAATATGTAGTCTACTATGTAGTCTACAGTTGGTTTGAACAGATTCAGGGGCCACCGCAACATGTGTAGGGAAATTAAGTGACTCCAAGTCCCCAGTTGGTTAATGAAGTCACAGTTTGTCATTTCCTATTATCTTTGGTTTTGATAATGCTACAGTCTCCTCTCCTCCACTCATTTTCTCAAGAAGAGAAAGTCTTGGGGGATCTTCTTATCTCCGTTACTTGGTATGATCTGGGAGAATTGCCTCGTTACAATACATTCTAATGGCAGCTCCAATTTGTCAGAGATCCCTGGGGCTCCTGGAGGCTCCCACTAACACCAATCTGCCAGGCCTGTTGCTTTATTTCATTGTGTTCCACTAGTGTTAAAGCCTAACCACCAGTGAACCTGTCCTCTCTGTATCTGAGGTAATCAATGCACACATCTGTGTGTAGCTCTTCAAATCCTGTTGACTCATTGATTGAGGAGCTGGATATTATTTGCTCACCGCAGCTGTGTACAGCTCCAGATTAGGTTCCTAGATGGCAGGTTGTACGTTGTAAGCTTTTAACCAAAGAGTTTCAAATGAATTTCATATTTAATAACATTACACTTGGAGGATAAGAAAAGTGTAGTTTATACCCCAGATGATTCATATCAAGATAAACAATGTGTTTTCTCATAAATGGAAGTAATATACGGTGTCTTGTTGTGGTGGTGACTGTAGACTCCTACTATAATAAACTGAACATGTGTAAAAAATTACAAGTCCTTTTAAAGATATCAAATCACAGGTTGTTGATGGCTGGAGACATTTCTATACAGTGAGAAACATACAGTAGAGCTATACTGTCTGGACTCTCTTTTTTTAATGAACTGATTAGATTTAACAACAATTTCCCTGAGTGGCCAGTCAGAGTCCACTCACCTGATCTCCCTGGCAGCCAAGTCTGAATCAGTCCGTGATTACAGGGGGGGAAATGAAAACAGTGCTGTGGAGTCTGGACCCTGAGGCCTGGACGCCTGGGCTCTGTCTCCATTGTGTTGTATCCTCTTGTCCTTTGGTCCTGTCCTCTTCCCACCTCTGTCCCTCATGTGGTTCTGGAAGTATTCTTAGGATGATGATTATGTTGCATAAACATCAACTGGAGGTGAGGAGAGATTTGAGGAGAGGAAGGAGAGGTGGGTGATTTGAGGAGAGGAAATAGTTTTTTTTACCCCCATGTAGCCATATAATTGTGTTGAAGGTTTATCAAATAGGTATTTGGGCAGCACTTTATTTTATGATGTTTAGTACTTGGATGATGCCCTAGCACCCTAATAATATCTATTGATAGTCATTAAGTATTGTGCTTGTTACTGTTAATTCTATAATTAGAAAGTATTTTTCTAGTTTGTATTATAGAAATCTAAGCTTCATTTAAAAAGTTATTATAAACTTAATTAAAACACTTTTTTTTGTGAAATTTGAAGATCATTTTTACAATGAGCACTGTCTGCTCCATTATGATAATGAAACCATGGATCTGGAATTTAGCATGTAGCTTCAATACTGACACCAACCATGTCTGTCTGTGGGCAGCCTCCGATGCAGATGCAAACATGTAACTCCAACAGGTGCAGCTGAGTAAGCGGTCATTAGACGATAAAGAGGAAATGTCAACAACAACAAAAATGTCCAGGCTCCTGAGGAAATATTGAGTTTTTCTGTCTTGCCAACTGGAATCTATCCATCAACAATTCATTCATCCCTTAATGTCAATCATCTGCAATGAATACAGAACAACAGTACATTGTCATCTAAATGATTGAGTGAAGTGAACTATGATTTTGGTAGCAGCATAGGCATTTTGTTGTGCTCTCACATTGAATTTCTGAGTGAAAATAAACCAACTGCAAGGGGAGGAAGAAGGCCCAGCTGTGCCTCTCTCTGTGTAGTTAGCCAACAGTAAGACAGCTCCTAAATGCTAGCTAGCCAGTGAGGTGAAACCGCAAGCCTCCACATGCCAGTCAATCAGTCAGATTTAAGTCTTTGGCTTGATGTGTGAAGCCTTTACTTTATGTGGTTTGAAAGTTCTACTTTAAGGGGGGAACCACAAATAAAGAAGTGGGGAAAGAAAGAGTGATGACCTGTCAATGGGCCCTGGGCTTTTCTCTTTAGACTCTCTTCTTCCACCCTACTCTCTCTCTGTCTTTCTCGCTCTCTGCCTCTTCTTTCTTTCTTTCTCTTTTCCTCTGTCTCGCTCAGAGGGCTTGATGAAATAAACAGCAATCACTGTAGCATGAGCACCCAGCCTTAATTGAGCTCTCACTTTCACAATCCTGGTTCCAGTGTTTCCATGGTTATACATTATCCATCTATGTTTTAGACATGCAGTTTTTTTATTTCTGTAATAGGTAAATGTCACAATATAATATTCCATATTTTTACTTGTTGAGATGTTACCTAACATGACCTAGATGGATAGGTAGAGTACATAACCAGCCCAATTATATTTATTACACTTATCAAAACTTTTATTAAATATTTATTACTTAAAACACTTGTGGAAATGTATCATATATCCCCTCCCTCTGTCAACATAAAGCAGTAGACTACTAGTGAACTTCTGTGGATGCATAGCAGCTAGTAAATAAAGTGAGATTTGTCAAGCTGCCCATCCAACTGCAGAGGACTGATTTAGTGTTTTATGTAAAATTCACAGATTCACAGATGTTACAGATGGCCATTTGAAATATATTCCAGTATCATGGCAATCTAGGAAATAGCCTTTATCAGGCAAGGCCACTTACAGTCTGTGTAAATGGATAGAAAATGTTGTTCACACACACACACACACACACACACACACACACACACACACACACACACACACACACACACACACACACACACACACACACACACACACACACACACACACACACACACACACACACACACACACAACAACAACAAATCTGCACAATGGTTAGCTACAGTACAGCTGTATATGGGCGGGGAATGCTTAATGACGTCAATTGAATTGGTTAGGTGACGATCCCTTACCACGCCCCATGTGGGTCAAGGGAGGGGGAGGGAGCCACAGGCTGAGCTGATTCCACGTGTGACGCTTGAGTTCCCAGCTCAGTGATATTTTCTTTAGCGGGCTTCGGCGTAGCCTTGTGAGTCTTCGTTAGTTACTGGCTATAGTTGGGTTAGCTATGGAGGGAGACGGGAGCCAAGCCGCATCTGGAGGAACCCCTAATGATTCGCAACACGACCCGGGGTAAGACTGCAAATAGCATTGTCACTTTTATCGTTATAGCTACATTGTATCAATAGTGCAAGGCTTATCAAAGCACTGACATTGATGTTGCTTTCCGGGTGCAGTCAACTACACCTTTGTTTGATTATATTAGCAAACGGGCCTGCCCCCTTTTTCTATAGCTAAAACTCGCTGTGTTTGATAACTACAGCGCTCTTGCTGCTGCTCTGCCAACGTTTTGCTCGCTTTTGGTCGCTATAGCAAGTAGTTAGCTACATGTCAAAATGGCCGATCTGACATCTGGACTCACTTCTGCTATGTTTTCCCCTTACAGTAAAATGTTTATCGGTGGCCTCAGCTGGCAAACTTCGCCAGGTAAGAAAATAATTTGCGGACTACAGTGTGGCATTGTCGGGTTGTTCTGTGGTAGCTGAGGCTGCCCGTGCTGGTTGCAACGTCTGTGTTGTGTGTGTGTGTGTGTGTGTGTGTGTGTGTACCTCCTAGCGCGCGTGTACCTTAGTGCGCGCAAGGTTATTTTTTATTTCCAATCATTTGAAGTCCTCTATTCGACCCCTATGTGTATAACTAGAGAGGCATTTTAAAGCTCGTACATAGACTATTCTATATTTGACAGAAGAATGAAAACGTCCAGTAACATTCTGTTTGTTTTTCTTTGCGCAGACAGCCTTAGAGACTATTTTACTAAATTCGGGGAAATCAGAGAATGTATGGTGATGAGAGATCCAACGACAAAACGCTCCAGGTAATTATCAAGTATTTTTCCCACTGTGTTTGTATTTGTCTTGATTGTTAACGTACGTGGTTTTGCAGTGTCCTTATGATAACGCAACATCAGTTAGCACGCAATCAGCCATTTCTTTTTGTTGCGCTTTTACAAGCGATTGAATCAGCCCATTTAGAAGGTAACGCATTTTGACATTGACCGGCCACTTCAGATAGAATACTGGAGGATCTTTGAATAATCCTGAAAATATAGTTAATAATTAGACTACACTATTCATTCACATGATTCCTTGTGCAGCAGTAAAATGAAATGGCATTTATATTTAAGAAATAATTTAATCTGATATGAAAGGTAAACTATTTTGATATCAAGTAGCCTACCATACTCCATAATAGCTAATGTTGGTAACTATTTGTTACAATGTAACATTTGGCTGCATTATATATTTGTTAGTCTACAAGCATTTCGCTACACCAGCAATAGCATCTGCTAAATATGTGTATGTGACCAATACAATTTGATTTGATTTACAATGTAGCCTGTCATTTGGCTTTATTATTTGTTTCCATGTAATGGCTGTAGTTATACTTTACCGACTGATAGGCTGTTTGACCACTCTCCCGCCCCCACTGACTCACTTCTTACAATGTTTCTTGTTTATTTCCACAGGGGCTTCGGATTCGTTACTTACGTAGATGCTGCCAGTGTAGATAACGTCTTAGCTCAGCAACACCACGAATTAGACTCAAAAACGGTATGTCTCCTCTCTTCTGTCACTTTTTAAATGAAGTGTTTGTGGTTTTGTGACCCACCTGTCTGGCATGATTGACTATGTCCTATTGAGTTATTGATTATTCACTCTCACAGCCACATGCACTTGACGCCAATAAGTAGCCCTCCCCTCCTTCAAATTACAAGACCTTCTGCTAACCCTATCTTTACCATTGAGCATTGAGTGCCATGTTACATAAAGTAATTTGAGCACCAATGGCACCTGCAATGCTTTCTCTCCAGGAACATCTGAGTGTTTTGAGATGGGGGAACATGTTTATTGTTGAATCTGCATATTATATAAATTGATTGTTATTCTGTATTTGTTTTTTGTGAAAATACATTCCCAGCTGTCTTCATAGATTTTAGTAGGCTTAAACATTGTTGTACATATGTGTCTTTGTTTTGCATGCACCATATCTATGCACCATATCTATGCACCGTATCTATGCACCATCAGGCGTTATTGGCTTTTCTTTTTACAAAATGCAGTTTATAAATATATGTTTTTTGAATGTTTTCTATCTTGGGTTAAACTTTAATTTTTCATCCTCCCAAGTCCCAATAGACTGTGTCATTGGCCTCAGTATCCACCCATTTACCCCTGTCTTCATCTCAGATGTCTGCATATTATCCACACACCTTCTGTCTGCATATTATCCACTTCCTCTCTCACTGCAAGTCTGCTAAAGTGCACACATTCACACAACATGACCCATTTTAAATCACAAACCCAAGACTAACTGTTATCCCCAGCGAATGCAATAAAAACATACCGCTATTGATTAATTTATTGTTACAGTATATTTAGTTTCTGAATGTATGCATGGATCAAATGAGTTTGGTGGGAGGATGTATAGGAGGATGGGCCCATTGTAATGGCTGGAATGGAATTAATAGAACAATATTAAACATATGGAAACCACATGTTTGACTCGTTCTTTTTATTCCATTCAAGCTATTACAATGAGCCCGTCCTCCTATACATCCTCCCACCAGCTTCCTATGAAATTGGATAGATTAAAACTTATACTTAATTACAAGTTGCATGTTTCTCTGAGGGTGAAAGTTGGTCAGAGTAATGCCTTGACTGCAAAAAATGGTATTGTGATGATTCGTCCTCTGCGTTTAGTGTTTGATTTCCCATATTGGTCAGTTTGCTTATTTTTGATGATTTTAGTGCTTTGTCTTTGAAATTGTGCGTGACACAAACATTACAGCAGTTGTAGGTTAAGTAATTATATGTAGTTACACAGTAACTGCCGATGTAACTACCATGTTAAGATGTATTGTAATGTGGGACCAAAATAATGAATTGAATGCTCAGTAAAGTCACACTGTCATGTTCTGTATGTAGATGCTGCAGTGTATGCTCTAACTCAGCTGTGTGAGCCAGTGCTCAATGGGCTCGTAGTTTAGGAGCGGAGGAGTGAATACAAGCAGCCTATATTGTCTTCAAGGACTCATGGTAACTGCTCTGATATTGCCAGAAGCTCTAGGTTTATAAAACAGATAGCTGAAGAAGGAAATGTCTGTAGCTTCCCACACGTCACCGCAGGAAAAATTACACTGATATTAATTTAAATGCGCATTTCTTTGTTAATCTATATGCAATTTATTTGGTAGCCTAATGAATTGGTAAATATACAGGGATTATTATGACTGCAGGTTTGAATGTAATGTTGATATTAATTAGTACACCTCTAACAAACCTTATTGATAAGGGGCAAATGTTAGTCTTGCAACAAAAAAAAGGGGGGAATCTGTATTTGAGTGGACATGCAGTTTTAGCCCAGCAAAGGAAGCAGTGCAGACACACACTCCCTCTCCCTAACTCTCGATGTGTACCTATGTGTTTTTGATGCCTTCTCTCCCCTCCTTTCTGGACTTGCGTCTACATTGGATTATTAGAAAACAGCTGATGACATCCATGCATTAAGGGACCTAGAGTAGAGTCTTTAGAGGAACTACTGCTTGTGTGGTATAATGTAATAGAGGCAACATTGAGCTCCCGACTCCCCTCTCTGTGCCTTGGGAGGTGTTCTACATTAAAGTGCTGGTGCAGTGTGAAATAGAGGGGAGTCACATCTCATCTTAAAGGGCCAATGCAGCTATTTTTATCTCAATATCAAATCATATCTGGGTAACAAAGTACCTTACTGGGATTTTTTCTCTCCAATTAAAATGGTAAAAAATAAACAAATAGCTTCTTAGCAAAGAGCAATTTCTCAAGCAAGATATTGCTAGGACTGTCTGGGAGTGGTCTAAGTGGGGAGGGGACTTGATAGATATGCTGTTATTGGCAGAGGTTTGGAACAGTTTCTTATTGGTCTATTAACTAATTTTCCACCTGGTGATGTCAAAACTCCATCCCACCAAAACGGCCTAAAATTTCAGGTGGTCATTTCAAACAGCTCTTACACTAAAAAGGCACTTCATTGTATGGAAATGTATACTGAACAAAAATATAAATTCATGAGCTGAAATCAAAGATCCTAGAAATGTTCCATATGCAGAAAAAGCCTATTTCTGCCAAATGTTGTGCACAAATTTGTTTATATCCCTGTTAGTTAGAATTCCTCCTTTGCCAAGATAATCCATCCACCTGACAGGTGTGGCATATCAAGAAGCTGATTAAACAGCATGATTATTACACAGGTGCACCTTGTGCTGGGGACAATAAAAGGCCACTCAAATGTGTAATTTTCTCACACAACAAAATACCACAGATGTCTCAAGTTTTGAGGGAGTGTGCAATTAGCATGCTGACTGATAGTTAATTTCTCTACCGTAAGCCGCCTCTGTTGATTTAGAGAATTTGGCAGTATGTCCAATCGGCCTCAGAACCACAGACCACATGTAACCATGCCAGCCCAGGACCTCCACATCTGGCTTCTTCACTTTCGGGATTGTCCGAGACCAGCCACCCGGACAGCTGATGAAACTGTGGGTTTGCATAACCGAATAATTTCTTCTCATATTGTCAGAAACCGTCTCAGGGAAGCTCATCTGTGTGCTCGTCGTCCTCACCAAGGTCTTGACCTGATTGCAGTTCGGCATCGTAACTGATTTCAGTGGGCAAATGCTCACCTTCGATGGCCACAGGCATGCTGGAGAAGTGTGCTCTTCACGGATGAATCCCAGTTTCAACTGTATTGGGCAGATGGCAGACAGCTTGTGTGGCGTCCTGTGGTTGAGCGGTTTGCTAATGTCAACATTGTGAACAGAGTGCCCCATGGTGGGGTTATAGTATGGGCAGGCAGGCATAAGCTACAGACAACGAACACAAGATCCCGAGGCCCATTATCGTGCCATTCAGCCGCCGCCAGCATCTCATATTTCAGCATGATAATGCATGACCCCATGTCACAAGGATCTGTACACAATTCCTGGATGCTGAAAATGTCCCAGTTCTTCCATAGCCTGCATACTCACCAGACATGTCCACCATTGAGCATGTTTGGGATGCTCTGGATTGACAAGTACGACAGCGTGTACCAGATCACGCCTATATCCAGCAACTTCGCACAGTCATTGAAGAGGAGTGGGACAACATTCCACAGGTCACAATCAACAGCTTGATCAACTCTGTGAAGGAGATGTGTCGTGCTGCATGAGGCAAATGTTGGTCACACCAGATACTGACTGGTTTTCTGATCAACACCCTTACTTTTTTTTATTTTTTAAAAGCTATCTGTGATCAACATGTATATCTATATTCCTACTCGTGAAATCTATAGAATAGGGCCTAATGAATTCGTATTGACTGATTTTATTATATGAACTAACTCAATAAAATCTTTGAAATTGTTTCATGTTGCTCTTATTTTTGTTAAATGTACATAAAACACACTTTAAAAGGTGCTGCCTGGTAAGTCCGCTGTCTACATTGGCCATGCAGGATTTACGGTGATATGGCCTCTGCAGAAGTCAGGGCACTCATACTTCTTGCAGAGCTGTTGTGAAGGAAGTTTTCAAGGATGTGAGCTTGTGTTTATACAGAACCTCCCGCTCTCACTCACTGTCAACCAATCATGTCAAAGCGGAGCGAGGCGCACGGCGATGCGGTACAGAGCTCAATTTGGCCTCTGCATGCCTCCGGAAGCTCCGCAATTGCGTCACATCATCCATACGACGCCTCCAACCACATTTTCGGGTGAAGCACAAATTGGCTCTAACACTGCCAGGTGAGGCTAGACTGGGAAATTGAAATCCAGACAGCAACATGGTTTGGTTTGTCCGCATGGGGAATTCAATGCAGCTGCTGCTGTTTTTTTTCTTCCATTCATCAGGATACAGTCGTTATATTATTCTTCTAACATTCAATGTACATGATTTCCTATTAGAATAGTCTGTGATTGCAAAATGCCCTTAAACCCTAATTAATTGTACAACATGTTAAGTTGTTACTAGTTTTAGTACAGAGTTATTTCACAGGTATACGATCAAAGTTTTAGCATTATTTCAATTGGAGATACCTGTGGTTTTCCATGTGACCCATGTATTTTCCTCTTGCATACGCTAAGGCTGAGGCATGTACTGCATACACATACTGCGTATACTTGACATGCATCTTGTTTTATGTAACCCTTGACAACATGGAAATGAAGGCTTGGGGTTGAATAATACTCAGTGTCTGTTGACAATAGGATTTCTGCTGATGTCATTTGTAAAAGCAATCTCTTGTAGACGGAACACTTTTCTGGAAAAATCACATCCCACTCCGCTAATGCATTCAGTCAGCTGAATTCAAACAGTCACTTTCTACCAGTGTCTAGTATTTTTGTCCGTCACACACCGACAGCTCTCTGTTATATTTCCCCTCCGTTCCTTCTATTATTTTTTTCCTGATTGACATGCTCTCATCCTACTTTATCCACAATATTCCACTAATGGTCTTTTCCCCCCTTTAGCTATGTGGCCTTTAAAGATGAAAATGTGAAAGGAGAAATCCTTTGTTCACAGGACAATTGAATGTTGGGGCTATATTCAACCTTACTGTGACAAATGGCAAATGTGTCTTGAATGTCCTGGCTGTTTTAATGCACTGACTGTCCCATTTAACGGGATGTGTTCTTGTGCATGATTTCACTTTTAGAAGTGGATGTAAGAGGGGAAAATGTAATGTTCAAATGAATGTTTGATTTGCACAAGTTGTTCTTGAGGAAGTCTTGTGGTTGGTTCTAACACCTGACTTGATATCTCACATTTAGTTTGAGCTACTTTTTGACAATTTACAAGTCTGCAGTTCAGCACATAGAGCAAATCCTGTAATAAATAGTGAAAACATAAATTACTGTTTTGCAGTAAACTGTTGCAATGATGAATAATACAATGCCTTCTTTTGTTTTCAGGCCTCATTGTATTCAATCCGAACCCAAATGTGCCAATTCATATTGGCTGCCATAATAACCCCTTGGATGGAATCAGGAAATGATATCTAGCTGTTCTGCGTAAAAGCATGCAGCGATGTGGTCTCGTAATACCCATATATTTTGAATCCATAATGTGAGCTAAAAGAGTAGATGACTCCAGTCAGTGTTATTTGATTTGAAATGAAAATTCTTTTCTAGGAGGGAAATATTAAGTGACTTTGAATAGCATTAAAGCGATACTTTGGGATTTTGGACACAGTTTCTGTGCCAGTATGAAGGAAGTTAGAGGTATTTGTGTGAGCCAATGCTAACTAGCGTTTGCGCAATGATGAAGTTTATAGCAGTTACAGTTGAAGTCGGAAGTTTACATACACCTTAGCCAATTGCATTTAAACTCAGGTTTTCATAATTCCTGATATTTATTTCTAGTAAAAATTCACTGTCTTAGGTCAGTTAGGATCACCACTTTATTTTAAGAATGTGAAATGTCAAGAATAATACTGTAGAGTGATTTATTTCAGCTTTTATTTCTTTCATCACATTCCCAGTGGGTCAGAAGTTTACATACACTCAATTAGTATTTGGTAGCATTGCCTTTAAATTGTTTAATTTGGGTCAAACATTTCGGGTAGCCTTCCATAAGCTTCCCACAATAAATTGGGTGAATTTTGGCCCATTCCTCCTGACAGAGCTGGTGTAACTGAATCAGGTTTGTAGGCCTCCTTGTTTGCACACGCTTTTTCAGTTCTACACACACATTTTCTATAGGATTGAGGTCAGGGTTTTGTGATGGCCACTCCAATACCGTGACTTTGTTGTTATTAAGCCATTTTGCCACAACTTTGTAAGTATGCTTGAGGTCATTGTCCATTTGGGTCTTCCAAATGGACAATGTGTGGATGCATTTCAAGGCATACCTTCAAACTCAGTGCCTCTTTGCTTGACATCCTGGGAAAATCAAAAGAAATCAGCCAAGACCTCAGAAAAATAAATGGTAGACCTTCACAAGTCTTGTTCATCCTTGGGAACAATTTCCAAATGCCTGAAGGTACCACGTTCACCTGTATAAACAATAGTACGCAAGTATAAACACCATGGCATCACGCAGCCGTCATACCGCTCAGGAAGGAGATGCGTTCTGTCTCTTAGAGATGAACGTACTTTGGTGGGAAAAGTGCAAATCAATCCCAGAACAACAGAAAAGGACCTTGTGAAGATGCTGGAGGAAACAGGTACAAAAGTATCGATATCCACAGTAAAACAAGTCCTATATCGACATAACCTGAATGGCCGCTCAGCAAGGAAGAAGCCACTGCTCCCACACTGCCATATAAAAGCCAGACTACGGTTTGCAACTGCTCGTGTGGACAAAGTTTGTACTTTTTGGGGAAATGTCCTCTGGTCTGATGAAACAAAAATATAACTTTTTGGCCATAATGACCATCGTTATGATTGGAGGAAAAAGGGGCATGCTTGCAAGCCGAAGAACACCATCCCAACCGTGAAGCACGGGGGTGGCAGCATCATGTTGTCAGGGTGCTTTTGCTACAGGAGGGACTGGTACACTTCACAAAATAGATGGGGTCATGAAGAAGGAAAATTGTGTATATATTGAAGCAACATCTCAAGACATCAGTCAGGAAGTTAAAGCTTGGTAGCAAATGGGTCTTCCAAATGGACAATGACCCTAAGCATACTTGCAAAATGGCTTAAGGACAACAAAGTCAAGGTATTGTAGTGGCCATCACAAAGCCCTGACCTCAATCCTATAGAAAATTTGTGGGCAGAACTGAGAAAGCGTGTGCGAGCAAGGAGGTCTACAAACCTGACTCAGTTACACCAGCTCTGTCAGGAGGAATGGGACAAAATTCACCCAACTTATTGTGGGAAGCTTGTGGAAGGCTACCCAAAGCGTTTGACCCAAGTTAAACAATTTAAAGGCAATGCTATCAAATACTAATTGAGTGTATGTAAACTTCTGACCCACTGGGAATGTGATGAAAGAAAGAAAAGCTGAAATAAATCATTCTCTCTACAGTATTATTCTGACATTTCACATTCTTAAAATAAAGTGGTGATCTCAACTGACCTAAGACAGGCCATTATTACTAGGATTAATTGTCAGGAATTGTGAAAAACCGAGTTTAAATGTATGTGGCTAAGGTGTATGTAAACTTCCGACTTCAACTGTACCTATAGACTTCCAGTCATTGCACTAACGGTTGTTAGCAATTTCGCTAACACTAGTTCCTTCAAACTACACACAGAGACATAACAATGGTATCCACGAGTTCATCTGACTGTGGAGAAGTAGATAAAGGGCATTGCCAAAATCACAAAGTATATTAAAGAAAACGCAAATGTAATATATTTTGAATGGACTTTTGATTTTTAATTATTCTACAATTTATATCATTATGCAGTCTAAATGCGCTTTCAATCAAAAAAATGTGGTATGGTGCTTTTTTCCTTAAACATTTTTCACATAGCACTTAAATATTAACCTTGCCATTAATGCTAGTTATGCATTTTCTTGGTCAATATACCTTGACTAAACCATGATGTGTGAAGGGCTAATGATTTATTAGTCAGCTATGCTTCTACGGAGTAATGTAGGATTATGTGAATGACGGACCTGGACAATTTGACGATGCAAAAGGAAATAAAATTGTGCATTTGATTAAATCAGCCATCTTTAATATGACTGTTGATTAATCTGTGTGGGGAAGATGTGAAATCCCACACTGATAATTGTTTACTAGTGTAGGAGGCTTGAGCCCTAAGGTTCCCAGTACAGCTGGGTCTTTTCTCTCCCTGGTAGTTCATTGGTTGATTTAATGATTGGCTAAAGGAGTCCACTCACCTGGTGATCAAGGACTTATTCAGACTAGGGACAGAGGGAAGGATGGAAAACAGAAGTCCTGAAGGGGACTTGGGGAACTCAAAGCCTGATTTTGAATAGCCCTTGTGTAGTGTCTGTACTGTCAGTTGTGACGGTAATCCTAACGTTGTCCAAGTCGTGCATGCCGGTCTGTGGGATAGTCTTGTTATCCATGAGGAATACATCCAAATCCCTGTCATTAGTTGTGTTTAAGTGATTGACAACTTTGATAATGATTGATATCTATCTAACCTCCCTTTCTCCTCTTTCTCTTGTCCCTTTTTAATATTTACCAGATCGATCCTAAAGTTGCCTTCCCTAGACGTGCTCAGCCCAAGGTAAGACAACATGCTCAACATGTTTTAACCTCTCACGGAGAGGACTTTTAGTTTGTTGGTTGGTTTCTGTAACACTGGGTACATTGCTAACCTGCAGAGAGGGTCTGGTCATAAAACGGCATGTATGCCTGCAGATTAGTTTTGGTATGCAAGTGTCACTGTCAGGCTGGTCTGGAGCCTGCTACAGGTAGATGACTGGCTGTCTGATTTCTCCCATAGCGGCACCACCACCGTACTTGTTTACATCAGCATGTTGTCTAGAAACCGTAGTGAGGTAGAATTTCCCTGGGTGACTGCTCTAAAGACTTCGCTGCATTTGATTGAATATGAGAGTATCACATTGTAGTTGTTCACAAAATGTTTTTCCCTAAAGACACTGAGGTAGATTGGGGCATTTTCTTTTTTTTATTAACACAAAGAGAGGCATTGCTACTTTGTTATTTTGATCAGGTTTCAAACAGGAATGACGGAGGTAACGCTTTCCAAGCCGAGGCACATGTTATCTTAAGGCTGGGTATGGCTACATGCATGTAATTGAGAACAGCTAGGGGATGTGCTTGTTTCTTGATACAGTCTCCCCCCCCCCTTGTTTTCGACAGCAGGTAGCCTAGTGGTTAGAGCGTTGGGCTAGTAACCGAAAGGTCGCTGGTTCAAATACCCGAGCCGACAGGGGGAAACATCTGTCTGTGCCCTTGAGCAAGACACTTAACCCTACTTTTCTCCAGGGGTACTGTACTACTATGGCTGACCCAGTAAAACAACACATTTCACTCTACCTATCCAGTGTATGGGACGTTATTTTTATTTATAAAAAAAAAAAATGTATGCACCTATTCATGTGAAGTCCAATTAAATAAGAATTTGTTCTTAACTGAGTTGTGTAGTTAAATAAAGGTTATACAAAATATATATAAAAAATGGTGTACAGTAATAGTGATAATGCTAACAGAAGTCTATTCTGACTGTACAGTACTTCGTTCCAGTGCAGACTGTGTTGATATGCAAGCATATGTTACAGTATTTGACAGATTTGTACAGTGCTTTGATATTTTCTGCTCTGTGGGCTGTTTTATGCAAAAAAAAGCACCCTTGATATCAATTATGCAATCATTTTTGAATAAACATGAATTTGACTCAAGGACATTTTTAACAATAAAGAAAGATGCAGACCTATGTAGGCTGTAAGGTGTTTGTTTCTAAAGAGCAATGACACTGTAAAGGAATTTGAAGGTGAAAATATACCTTGACTTGTCTTCGGACCCTTAAGGGCAGGCTTATTTTTAACCCTGAGTGGAGTGAGAATGTGGCTGTCAAAGAACGTAGAGGCTTAAGGATTATTGGCAGTTAAATCAGCATTGCATGGGGTTTTGGTGCATGTACAATTTATGAAAGAAAGGTCTTATGTACAGCAATGTTCAAGCCCTCAGGTTATCGTCGTCCTTTAGAGCAAAACGTGTTTTGTTCTCTGTTTGTCAGTAACTCTGGCTCAGGGTTTTTATTGCCCGTGTTCAATTTCCCAGTGAGCGTTTACCTCAGACCATGCTGTCGGCTGCATGCTCACTCTCTACCAATTTTGAGTGATTACAGTGTGTTTTTACAGTGTGTGTGTGTACATTGTGTGTACCTACAGTTTGTGACAGTGTGAGAAACATCCACCTTAGGCATTTAAGGCTGGGCAGGGAGGGACAGCCTCTGGCTGGCTGGTAGGCTAACTGGCTGAGAGCATGTTGTTTCCTAACTCTTCAATACAGGAATGGCTTCAAGGGTGGCAGGTGTCCACAGCACACTAATTGAAATGAAGAACTTTCCCAGAGTGGACAATCACTGGAGGAGAAATGACGAACTCACTCCCTTCACCACTCACATGCCAGGCCAGCCACTCTGGTCCAAGGCAGCGCAGGCAGGCAGGCTGGCTCAGGGCCTGAGGCTCCGTGATGAACGGGCATTAAATCAGGCTGCAGTCGCAGCACAACACAGCCGCTACGTATTTTCTTTGTGTTAAGCCAACCACCCAATAATAAGCTTTATGCAATTATACAACCGCCATCACATACAATCATGTGGCATTATGGCATTCTATTTGTGACTTGCCCCATATTTTGGAGTATGCTGAATAGAACTGAAACAAGCAGGTGTATGTTGAGTACTGTACTTAGCTAGGGTGTCATTAGTTTGGTAACTTCGTGAATAAGTCAACGAAGCTGAGTTTGTTGGTTTATTACCAAATAACCAAATGACCAAATAGGTAGTTGTTGTGGAATTGTTAGATTACTTGTTAGATTACTTGATAATATTACTGCACTGTCGGAACTAGAAGCACAAGCATTTCGCTACACTCACAATAACATCTGCTAAACGTGTATATGTGACCAATAACATGTGATTTGATTTATCGTCTAGTTAGACTGTAATGCAGAAAATGTTTTGTTATAACTGCACTGTGATTTTTATTTTGTTAAGGAAAACCATTGTTTTTCAGATTTTGTTTTGGAGTGCTTTATGAAAAAAATAAAGCAATGCACCTGGCTACTCTTCTCACACATACAGTGCCTTCAGCAAGTATTAACACCCCTTGACTTTATCCACATGTTGTGTTACATCCTGAATTTAACATGGATTACATGTGGATGTTGTCACTCATCTACACACAATAATGTGGGGTTTTGTAATAATGGGCTCCCGAGTGGTGCAGTGATCTAATGCACTGCATCTGTACAAGAGGCGTCACTACAGCCCCTTGTTCGAATCCAGGCTGTATCACATCCGGGCGTGATTGGGAGTCCCATAGTGTGGCGCCAAATTGGCTGAGCTTGTCCGGGTTTGGCCGGGGTAGGCTGCCATTTTAAATAAGACTTTGTTCTTAACTGACAAAATGTAAATGACAGAATGAAAAGAAGGATGCCTGTACAGAATACAAATATTCCAAAATATTTGTTTGCAATAAGGCACTAAAGTAAAACTGCAAAAAAATGTGGCAAATTCATTTACTTGGTCTTGAAAACAAAGCATTACAGTGCATTATTCTAAAATGTATTACCTAGTTTTCCTCATCAATCTACACACAGTACCCATTATGACAAAGCAAAAGCAGTTTTTAGAAATGTTTGCAAATGTATAAAAAAAACTACAGAAATACCTTATTTACATACAGTACCAGTCAAAAGTTTAAACACACCTACTCATTTCAGGGATTTTCTTTATTTTTACTATTTTCTACATTGTAGAATAATAGTGAAGACATCAAAACTATGAAATAGCACATATGGAATCATGTAGTAACAAAAAGTGTTAAACAAATCAAAATATATTTTATATTTGAGATTCTTCAAAGTAGCCACCCTTTGCATTGATAACAGCTTTGCACGCTCTTGGTATGACTTAAAGGTTGCTGTACACCAGCAGATCCCATCCAATTTGAAGGAGCTGGAGAAGTTTTGCCTTGAAGAATGGGTACAAATCCCAGTGGCTAGATGTGCCATGCTTATAGAGACATACCCCAAGAGATTTGCAGATATAATTGTTGCAAAAGGTGGTTCTACAAAGTATTAGCTTTGGGGGGTGAATAGTTACGCACGCTTAAGTTTTTTTGTCTTATGTCTTGTTTATTTCACAATAAAACATATTTTGCATCTTCAAAGTGGTAGGCATGTTGTGTAAATCAAATGATACAAACCCCCCAAGGTTTTAAGGTAACAATATAGGAAAAATGCCAAAGAGGTTGAATACTTTCGCAAGCCACTAAAAAGTCCCACAGTTGACAGGCCAAAGAACTCTTGGCCCGAATGCCAAGTGTCAACTCTGGAGGGAACCTGGCACACTCCCTACGGTGAAGCATGGTGGTGGCAGCATCATGCTGTGAGGATGTTTTTCAGTGGAAGGGACTGGGAGAGTAGTCAAGATCGATGGAAAGATTAACAAAGCAAAGTACAGAGATCCTTGATGAAAACAGTCTCATGACCTCAGACTGGGATGAAGGTTCACCTTCCAACATGATGACCCTAAGCACACAGCCAAGACAATTTAGGATTGGCTTCGAGACAAGTCTCTGAATGTCCTTGAGTGGCCCAGCGAGGGCCTGAACATGAACCCGATCTAACATCTCTGGAGACCTGAAAATAGCTGTGCAGCAACGCTCCCCATCCAACCTGACAGAGCTTGAGGGGATCTGCAGAGAAGAATGGGAGAAACTTCCTTCATACTGGCACAGAAACTGTGTCCAATGGGAGAAACTCCCCAAATACAGGTGTGCCAAGCTTGTAGCATCATACCCAAGAGCACTCAAGGCTGTAATCTCTGCCAAACGTGCTTCAACAAAGTACTGAGTAAAGGGTCTGAATACTTATCTAAATGTGATATTTCAGTCTTGTTTTTAATAAATTTGCTAAAATGTCTAAACTTGTTTTTGCTTTGTCATTATGGGTTTTTGTGTGTAAATTGAGGATAACAAAACAATTTAATCCATTTTAGAATAATGCTGTAATGTAACAGAATGTGGAAAAAGTCAAGTTGTCGGAATACTTTCCGAATGCACTGTATGTTTGGGGAAAATCAAACACGTCACTGAGTACATCTCTTCATATTTTCAACCATGGTGGTGGCTGCGTCTTGTTATAGGTATGTGTGTCATTGGCAAGGACTAGGGAGCTTTTTTGTTGTTGATAAAATGAGATGTCTTTGAGGAAAACCTGGATCGTCTGCTTTCCAACAGACACTGGGAGACAAATCCACCTTTCAGCAGGACAATAGCCTTAGGCCAAATATACACTGGAGTTACTTACCAAGACGACATTGAATGTTCCTGAGTGGCCTAGTTACATTTGAACTTAAATCGGTATGAAAATATATGGCAAAACTTAAATGGCTTAGCAATGATCAAAAACCAACTTGAAGAATTTAAAAAATAATGTCTAAATATTGTACAATCCAGGTTTGCAAAGCTTTTGGGTTTACCCAGAAATACTCAGATGTAATCGCTGCCAAAGATAATTAAATCATTGATTGGCTCGGAGGGGGGGGGTTGAATCTAATCAACATATATTTGTGTTGTAGTTTCCATTAGTTTTTTGTGTAGATCTTTGACAAAAAATGACAATTCAATAGATTTTAATCCCACTTTGAAACACAACAACATTTTGAAAAAGTCCAGGGGTGTGAATACGTTCTGAAGACACGGTAAGCCATAGTTTGAACTCTGATCTGAAGTGTAAATGCCTGTTCCCTTTGCCACTGTCAGAGCCTGACATCCATTGGTTTTGAGAGCCTGTAGACGTCTCTATAATCTCTGTTCATATTGTGTAGGATGGTAATAATCATGCCCTGGTCCTGTGACCAAACATCACCAGAGAGAATATCCTCCTCAAAATGTTCAGCACCCACAATTTGGCCAATAAATGGCTGTTATTTTTTAAAAGAAAGTAATCTATGAATGGTTTTCCAACCCCTGCACATGGTGGGTTCGTGAGAAACCATTCTCTGGGTGAGAGAGAGAAGAAATACAAAAGGTTGAGTGCACACTGCACAGCATAATGGGCTCCTTGAGTTCCCCTCACTAACACGCACCCTCCCTGACTGGAGAAGCTTTGGCATTTACTGCCATGAGAACTGTCAAAACAATACCTCAGTGGGTGCTGTTCTCGCTGCACAGCATCCAACCCAGGCCTCTACAACAACCCCCTGTGTGACTACTGGAAGTGTGTGTGTGTGTGTGTGTGTGTGTGTGTGGAGGGGGTTGGTGGTTGGTAGGAATTGAGTTCACAGTTTTAATTTTACATGTAATTTTCCCCTTTTCTTCTGGTGTGAGAGCGGTGTGTACTGAGAAGTAGCTGAGCAGTTAGCTCTGGACGTGAGGGGGTGGAGAGGGAGTTTTTAATGAAGTCCAAAGGTGAGGATGTGTGAACTCTCCCTCCCCACGATGGACGCTTGGCCCTTACCAGGAGAGGGGCGCTGGTCCAAGAGCCCAGTTCTCACTCTCCTGTGTGGCCTATCACTCTGACACCAATTAAGAACCCAGCAAACCACTGCTTAGTCCCATTCAATCTGCTCTCCCTTGCTTTCTCTGTGTGTGCCTCTCTCCCTCTCCCACTGCACTTCTAGCAGTCCTTCTTTTTTCTGTTGACGACCTGGCAAAGCAGTGTCTCCTTTTTTCTCTCAGTTTTCTGATATTTGCAGCAGGTGCTCCACTTTTCTGCTGTTGGAGTAATAGAATTGGACAAGAAGGCTTTGGTTAAACCTGACACTACTCTTTTGATTATTTGAGGGTCTTGACGTATACGTTGCATAAAGCTATAGATGTTTGATGCTCTGAGATGAACGGTTGGCTGATGCAAAGAAATTAGGCTGCAGTCTACCTTTGATGACATCACAAAAGGAGTTGTTTTGGGCTGAGAAAGCTGCTATGTACAAGGAAAACCATCTGTAGTAGAGAATTCTTTCCCTGTTTTGAGATGGCGTCATCATCAGTCAGTAGTTCTGACTAGGCCCTGTACTATATGGGTAATACTACTGGATCAGAGGAATGCTGAGACTCACCCTTTTCACTCTAAAATATATTTCAAACAAAAACCAGTGATTTAAAAGTTAAACAAACCATACAACTCTATGCACAAGGACTACATATAATAATTTTCACTGAAGATTTTATAAAGACACATTTACTTGAAGAACAGTGCAGATGCAAAGTTTGGTAACAGAATGTTCAAGTAAATGTGTTTTTGTCAAATGTTCTCTGGAAATTGTTAAGTAGTCCTTGTGCATGTACATTATATATATATATATATATATATATATATATATATATATATATATATATATATATATATATATATATATATATATACACACACACACACACACACACACACACACACACACACACACACACACACACACACACAAAAGTATGTGGACACCCCTTCAAATGAGTGTATTCAGCTATTTTAGCCACACCCGATGCTGACAGGTGTATAATATTGAGCATACAGCCATGCAATCTCCCTAGACAAACATTGGCAATAGAATGGCCTTACTGAAGAGCTAAGTGACTTTCAACGTGGCACCGTCATAGGATGCCACCTTTCCAACAAGTCAGTTTGCCAAATTTCGGCCCTGCTAGAGCTGCCCCGGTCAACTGTAAGTGCTGTTATTGTGAAGTGGAAACGTCTAGGAGCAACAATTGCTCATCCGCGAAGTGGTATGCCACACAAGCTCACAGAATGAGACCGCCGAGTGCTGAAGTACGTAGCAACACTAAATACCAAGTTCCAAACTGCCTCCCGAAGCAACGTCAGCACAATAACTGTTCTTTGGGAGCTTCATGAAATGGGTTTCCATGGCTGAGCAGCCGCACACAAGCCTAAGATCACCATGTGCCATGCCAAGTGTCGGCTGGAGTGGTGTAAAGCTCGACGCCATTGGACTCTGGAGCTTCATCTGGCAGTCCGACTGACAAATCTGGGTTTGGCTGATGCCAGGAGAACGCTACCTTCCCCAATGCATAGTTCCAACTGTAAAGTTTGGTGGAGGAGGAATAATGGTCTTGGGCTGTTTTTTATGCCCATGATTTTGGAATGAGATGTTAGACGAGCAGGTGTCCACATACTTTTGGTCATGTAGTGTAGATTGTTTAACTTTGCAATCAACTTTGCAATCATTGGTTTTTGTTTGACATACATGTTAAAGTGAAAACCTGAGTCTTATCATCACTCTGTTACTGTGGAATTGCTCATATGTTTTTCTGAAACCTAAGTGGTTCAACCTTCAGTCCAAGACTACTGTCTCTCACTCCGGGTCTGAAATTACATCACTGGACACAGTTGGCCAAGCCCTGCCTCCCTCTGCTTTCAGCTCACTGCCTAGGCATGCTGTAAGTATCCCTACCGTGCTGCTGCTGCCCTGGCGGCTGGAGGGGGTGTGTTGGGGAGTCAGTCAGTGTGTTCTGGTGTGGAACAGAACAGGCAGGCAGCAGGTCAGGAGCGGGTCAGGATCCGGGACTGGAGGCTGCTAGGGTTGGCCTTCCACAAACTGATCCTGAGTGACGTTAATGAGGAGCACGACAGAAGAGAGAGAACCATGCCGGGTCAAACAAAAGTCCCTGGTTCTCAACAGTCAACATGGCTGCTTCCAAAGCCCTGCAGTCTACCTCTACTAGACATTCTCTAGTCTCTGGATGCAACAGGCAGGAAGGACTCATTCCCTTTCACTCTGCCCCTGGTCTCTCTCCTTCACCTCTTCAGCTTCAAACAGAGCAATGTAAACATGTATCTCATGACAAGCCTTAGTTTGATTGTCCTCTTGTGGCCCAGGCGTGCTGCACATGGGGCTGATGTAAAAGCATGGAGTAGAATGAAAAGGACAGAAGGCATTGTTTTGACAGATATTTTTTGCTCTGTCTGTTTAGTATGCACTAATAGTCATGTACCAGTCACCATTGATTTGCTCCCGCTAATCCATTGTTCTAACTCCTCCCATCCCTCCTTTTACCCACTCCTCCCACCCAGGCACAAACCCATCTGTATAGCATCACTTTATCGGTGTTTCCGCACAATATATGGTTGGAAAATTGGTGCAATTCTTTACTCCAAACATGAGTCCACACGGTGCAGTGCTGTCAGACAGACTTCAAACCCCTGCTGACTGTGAGACAGGTTATTAAACAGTGACAAACTGAGTTTGGAGCCACCTCTCCTCCCCCACGGTGATGTCTGCCAGAGAGAGAGATGGAGGGGGGGAGAGTGATGGCATGTTGTAGGAGGGGGGGGGGGAGTGATGGCGTGTTGTAGGAGGGGGGGAGAGTGATGCTGTGTTGTAGGAGGGGGGGAGTGATGCTGTGTTGTAGGAGGGGAGAGAGTGATGCTGTGTTGTAGGAGGGGAGAGAGTGATGCCGTGTTGTAGGAGGGGGGAGAGTGATGCCGTGTTGTAGGAGGGGAGAGAGTGATGCCGTGTTGTAGGAGGGGGGAGAGTGATACCGTCTTGTAGGAGGGGGGAGAGTGATACCGTCTTGTAGGAGGGGGAGAGTGATACCGTGTTGTAGGAGGGGGGAGAGTGATGCCGTGTTGTAGGAGGGGGGAGAGTGATGCCGTGTTGTAGGAGGGGGGAGAGTGATACCGTGTTGTAGGAGGGGGGGAGAGTGATACCGTGTTGTAGGAGGGGAGAGAGGGTGATGCCGTGTTGTAGGAGGGGAGAGAGGGTGATGCCGTGTTGTAGGATGGGGGAGAGTGATGCCGTGTTGTAGGAGGGGGGAGAGTGATGCCGTGTTGTAGGAGGGGGGAGAGTGATGCCGTGTTGTAGGAGGGGAGAGAGGGTGATGCCGTGTTGTAGGAGGGGAGAGAGGGTGATGCCGTGTTGTAGGATGGGGGAGAGTGATGCCGTGTTGTAGGAGGGTTGAGAGTGATGCCGTGTTGTAGGAGGGGGGAGAGTGATGCCGTGTTGTAGGAGGGGAGAGAGGGTGATGCCATGTTGTAGGAGGGGGGAGTGATACCGTGTTGTAGGAGGGGAGAGAGTGATGCCGTGTTGTAGGAGGGGAGAGACTGATGCCGTGTTGTAGGAGGGAGGAGAGTGATGCCGTGTTGTAGGAGGGGAGAGAGTGATGCCGTGTTGTAGGAGGGGGGAGAGTGATGCCGTGTTGTAGGAGGGGGGAGAGTGATGCCGTGTTGTAGGAGGGGGAGAGGGTGATGCCGTGTTGTAGGAGGGGAGAGAGGGTGATGCCGTGTTGTAGGAGGGGAGAGAGGGTGATGCCGTGTTGTAGGAGGGGGGAGAGTGATGCCGTGTTGTAGGAGGGGAGAGAGTGATGCCGTGTTGTAGGAGGGGGGAGAGTGATGCCGTGTTGTAGGAGGGGGGAGAGGGATACCGTCTTGTAGGAGGGGGAGAGTGATACCGTGTTGTAGGAGGGGGAGAGTGATACCGTGTTGTAGGAGGGGGGAGAGTGATGCCGTGTTGTAGGAGGGGGGAAAGTGATGCCGTGTTGTAGGAGGGGGGAGAGTGATGCCGTGTTGTAGGAGGGGAGAGAGTGATGCCGTGTTGTAGGAGGGGGGAGAGTGATGCCGTGTTGTAGGAGGGGGGAGAGTGATGCCGTGTTGTAGGAGGGGGGAGAGTGATGCCGTGTTGTAGGAGGGGGGAGACTGATGCCGTGTTGTAGGAGGGGGGAGAGTGATGCCGTGTTGTAGGAGGGGGAGAGGGTGATGCCGTGTTGTAGGAGGGGAGAGAGGGTGATGCCGTGTTGTAGGAGGGGGGAGAGTGATACCGTGTTGTAGGAGGGGAGAGAGTGATGCCGTGTTGTAGGAGGGGAGAGAGTGATGCCGTGTTGTAGGAGGGGAGAGAGTGATGCCGTGTTGTAGGAGGGGGGAGAGTGATGCCGTGTTGTAGGAGGGGGGAGAGGGATGCCGTCTGTAGGAGGGGGAGAGTGATACCGTGTTGTAGGAGGGGGAGAGTGATACCGTGTTGTAGGAGGGGGGAGAGTGATGCCGTGTTGTAGGAGGGGGGAAAGTGATGCCGTGTTGTAGGAGGGGGAGAGTGATACCGTGTTGTAGGAGGGGGGAGAGTGATGCCGTGTTGTAGGAGGGGAGAGAGTGATGCCGTGTTGTAGGAGGGGGAGAGGGTGATGCCGTGTTGTAGGAGGGGAGAGAGTGATGCCGTGTTGCAGGAGGGGAGAGAGTGATGCCGTGTTGCAGGAGGGGGGAGAGTGATGCCGTGTTGCAGGAGGGGGGAGAGAGTGATGCCGTGTTGCAGGAGGGGGGAGAGGGTGATGCCGTGTTGCAGGAGGGGGGAGAGGGTGATACCGTGTTGCAGGAGGGGGGAGAGGGTGATACCGTGTTGCAGGAGGGGGGAGAGGGTGATACCGTGTTGCAGGAGGGGGGAGAGGGTGATACCGTGTTGCAGGAGGGGGGAGAGGGTGATACCGTGTTGCAGGAGGGGGGAGAGGGTGATACCGTGTTGCAGGAGGGGGGAGAGTGATGCTGTGTTGTAGGAGGGGAGAGAGTGATGCCGTGTTGCAGGAGGGGGGAGGGTGATGCCGTGTTGTAGGAGGGGGGAGGGTGATGCCGTGTTGCAGGAGGGGGGAGGGTGATGCCGTGTTGTAGGAGGGGGGAGGGTGATGCCGTGTTGTAGGAGGGGAGAGAGTGATGCCGTGTTGCAGGAGGGGGGAGAGTGATGCCGTGTTGCAGGAGGGGGGAGAGTGATGCCGTGTTGCAGGAGGGGGGAGAGGGTGATACTGTGTTGCAGGAGGGGAGAGAGTGATGCCGTGTTGCAGGAGGGGGGAGGGTGATGCCGTGTTGTAGGAGGGGAGAGAGTGATGCCGTGTTGTAGGAGGGGAGAGAGTGATGCCGTGTTGCAGGAGGGGGGAGAGTGATGCCGTGTTGCAGGAGGGGGGAGAGGGTGATACTGTGTTGCAGGAGGGGGGAGAGGGTGATACTGTGTTGCAGGAGGGGGGAGAGGGTGATACTGTGTTGCAGGAGGGGGGAGAGGGTGATACTGTGTTGCAGGAGGGGGGAGAGGGTGATACCGTGTTGCAGGAGGGGGGAGAGGGTGATACCGTGTTGCAGGAGGGGGGAGAGGGTGATACCGTGTAGAAGCTAGGAGACGGCATGCCAGTCTGCTATTTGGTGCTGTTCTGTCTTATGGCATAGGCTATGCAGTTCAGCGCTGGTAGTGTGTGTGTGAAAGAGAGGTGAGCAGACCACATTTTTAGTGGCATCCTCTACTAGGAGTTTGGAACAGAGTCAATGAACAGCGATCCACATTTTTTGAAGGTGTTTTGGAAATTAGAATGTATATACACTTATTAAAATATGTTGCCATTGTATTTTTGTATGCTACTGTATATGCCACTGGGACAAGGCAAGCTTGAACCACCTCAGAATTTGTATTCTCCAATGTAAATTTGGACATGGTCTTAAAGTCTGCCTGTAGTCAGCTATTACCTCTGTGACTGTAGACATTGCTAGTGGCTCTTCATGCTAGCAATCAAACACTAGCCAGTTGTCAGTAACGAGGGAGTCCGACTCCTTTAACGCCACTGTGTCCTGTTCCTCTTTGTCTCTGTCTGAGGCACTGGATCTATTGTGGAAGGCTAGGCATGACTAATCAATCCTGTTGGTGTATGCCACAGAGAGAGAGAAAGAGAGAGAGCAGCCCAAATCACGAAGGCTGTCTGACCCGTCGCGCCGGCGTCCTTGCCTGCCGATTGTCCTTCAGCCGGCTGCAGTGCTGAGCTGTATTGGAGCCGCACCGTCACCACAACACTGACTGGGTGACTGTGGAGACTCTGGGTGACTGTGGAGGCTCTGGGTGACTGTGGAGGCTCTGGGTGACTGTGGAGGCTCTGGGTGACTCTGGAGGCTCTGGGTGACTGTGGAGGCTCTGGGTGACTGTGGAGGCTCTGGGTGACTGTGGAGGCTCTGGGTGACTGTGGAGGCTGCTCTGCTCTTCTCCTGTTTTCTCTGTTGCTCTTTCACTGCAGCACAGAATATACTCTTTTTGTCTGGCTATCTAATATCTCTCTCTCTCTCTGTCTCTGTATCTCTCTCTCTCTGTCTCTCTCTCTCTCTCTCTCTCTCTGAATCTCTCTCTCTCTCTCTCTCTCTCTCTCTCTCTCTCTCTCTCTGTATCTCCCTCTCTGTATCTCTCTCTCTCTCCTCTCTGTCTCTGTTTCTCTCTCTCTGTGAATCTATCTCTCTCCCTGCCTCTCTCTCTCTCCCTCTCATTTGCCCCAGCTTTTCCTACATCATGATACATCTGATGCTAAATTTAGAGGCCGTTTTATTGAGCAGTGAGGGATTACTGGCACAGAGAGAGTGTGTGAGGGATTCCTGGCACAGAGACAGAGTGTGTGAGGGATTCCTGGCACAGAGACAGAGTGTGTGAGGGATTACTGGCACAGAGAGAGAGTGTGTGAGGGATTACTGGCACAGAGAGAGAGTGTGTGAGGGATTACTGGCACAGAGAGAGAGAGAGTGTGTGAGGGATTACTGGCACAGAGAGAGAGTGTGTGAGGGATTACTGGCACAGAGAGAGAGAGAGTGTGAGGGATTACTGGCACAGAGAGAGAGAGTGTGAGGGATTACTGGCACAGAGAGAGTGTGTGAGGGATTACTGGCACAGAGAGATTGTGTGAGGGATTACTGGCACAGAGAGAGAGAGTGTGTGAGGGATTACTGGCAAAGAGACAGAGTGTGTGAGGGATTACTGGCACAGAGAGAGAGAGTGTGTGAGGGATTACTGGCACAGAGAGAGTGTGTGTGAGGGATTACTGGCACAGAGAGAGAGAGAGAGTGTGAGGGATTACTGGCACAGAGAGAGAGTGTGTGAGGGATTACTGGCACAGAGAGAGAGTGTGTGAGGGATTACTGGCACAGAGAGAGATTGTGTGAGGGATTACTGGCACAGAGAGAGAGTGTGTGAGGGACTACTGGCACAGAGAGAGAGTGTGTGAGGGATTACTGGCACAGAGAGAGAGTGTGTGAGGGATTATTGGCACAGAGAGAGTGTGTGAGGGATTACTGGCACAGAGAGAGATTGTGTGAGGGATTACTGGCACAGAGAGAGAGTGTGTGAGGGATTACTGGCACAGAGAGAGAGTGTGTGAGGGATTATTGGAACAGAGAGAGAATGTGTGAGGGATTACTGGCACAGAGAGAGAGTGTGTGAGGGATTACTGGCACACAGAGAGAGAGTGTGTGAGGGGTTCCTGGCACAGAGAGTGTGTGAGGGATTACTGGCACAGAGAGAGAGTGTGTGAGGGATTACTGGCACAGAGAGAGAGCGTGTGAGGGATTACTGGCACAGAGAGAGAGCGTGTGAGGGATTACTGGCACAGAGAGAGAGAGTGTGAGGGATTACTGGCACAGAGAGTGTGTGAGGGATTACTGGCACAGAGAGAGAGTGTGTGAGGGATTACTGGCACAGAGAGAGAGTGTGTGAGGGATTACTGGCACAGATAGTGTGTGAGGGATTACTGGCACAGAGAGTGTGTGAGGGATTACTGGCACAGAGAGAGAGTGTGTGAGGGATTACTGGCACAGAGAGAGAGTGTGTGTGAGGGATTACTGGCACAGAGAGAGAGTGTGTGAGGGATTACTGGCACAGAGAGAGAGTGTGTGAGGGATTACTGGCACAGAGAGAGTGTGTGTGAGGGATTACTGGCACAGAGAGAGTGTGTGTGAGGGATTACTGGCACAGAGAGAGTGTGTGTGAGGGATTACTGGCACAGAGAGAGTGTGTGTGAGGGATTACTGGCACAGAGAGAGTGTGTGTGAGGGATTACTGGCACAGGGAGAGTGTGTGTGAGGGATTACTGGCACAGAGAGTGTGTGAGGGATTACTGGCACAGAGAGAGAGTGTGTGAGGTATTACTGGCACAGAGAGAGAGAGTGTGAGGGATTACTGGCACAGAGAGAGAGTGTGTGAGGGATTACTGGCACAGAGAGTGTGTGAGGGATTACTGGCACAGAGAGAGAGTGTGTGAGGGATTACTGGCACAGAGAGAGAGTGTGTGAGGGATTATTGGAACAGAGAGAGAATGTGTGAGGGATTACTGGCACAGAGAGAGAGTGTGTGAGGGATTACTGGCACACAGAGAGAGAGTGTGTGAGGGGTTCCTGGCACAGAGAGTGTGTGAGGGATTACTGGCACAGAGAGAGAGTGTGTGAGGGATTACTGGCACAGAGAGAGAGTGTGTGAGGGATTACTGGCACAGAGAGAGAGAGTGTGTGAGGGATTACTGGCACAGAGAGAGAGTGTGTGAGGGATTACTGGCACAGAGAGAGAGTGTGTGAGGGATTACTGGCACAGAGAGAGAGAGTGTGAGGGATTACTGGCACAGAGAGAGAGCGTGTGAGGGATTACTGGCACAGAGAGAGAGTGTGTGAGGAATTACTGGCACAGAGAGAGAGTGTGTGAGGGATTACTGGCACAGAGAGTGTGTGAGGGATTACTGGCACAGAGAGTGTGTGAGGGATTACTGGCACAGAGAGAGAGTGTGTGAGGGATTACTGGCACAGAGAGAGAGAGTGTGTGAGGGATTACTGGCACAGAGAGAGAGTGTGTGAGGGATTACTGGCACAGAGAGAGAGTGTGTGTGAGGGATTACTGGCACAGAGAGAGAGTGTGTGAGGGATTACTGGCACAGAGAGTGTGTGAGGGATTACTGGCACAGAGAGAGAGTGTGTGAGGGATTACTGGCACAGAGAGAGAGAGTGTGTGAGGGATTACTGGCACAGAGAGAGAGTGTGTGAGGGATTACTGGCACAGAGAGAGAGTGTGTGTGAGGGATTACTGGCACAGAGAGAGAGAGTGTGAGGGATTACTGGCACAGAGAGAGAGAGTGTGTGAGGGATTACTGGCACAGAGAGAGAGTGTGTGTGAGGGATTACTGGCACAGAGAGAGAGTGTGTGTGAGGGATTACTGGCACAGAGAGAGAGTGTGTGTGAGGGATTACTGGCACAGAGAGAGAGTGTGTGTGAGGGATTACTGGCACAGAGAGAGAGTGTGTGTGAGGGAGACAGTTGGAGGGAAAGAGTGGCAGGCTTTCTATCTCCAATCGGCCTATTAGGAGGAATTTACGTTCTGTTTTAAAGCGCCCTCTGTGACTTTGTTTATATGTTGTGCTGTCACATCAGTCCGCCTGTCTAATAGCTACATGGTCTGGTCTCCGACTATCCATCATTCCTGTTACAAACAATTGGTTGGGAGAAAGAAGACACATTTCTGTTGGACATTCATATATACATTGCACAATATAGTAATTTTCTAAGGCTTGTTTTCTGATATCTATCTTTTCTGAACTTGTTCCTGGTGCTCTGACACAGAGTGAGGCTGGTACAGATGCTGCTGGTCTTTAGGTCCTAGACATAAGGCTGTGCTTCAGGAGGAAGGCAGAGCAGCAAAGCACTGCTCTATAATCTCACCACACATAGAACAGGGTCCTGGCCTCTCCCAGATGTTGATGTGTAAGATTTATAG